>NW_022985565.1:684857-821107 GCF_010093815.1 Pseudovirgaria hyperparasitica
ATAGATAGATAGATAGATAGATAGATAGATAGATAGATAGATAGATAGATAGATAGATAGATAGATAGATAGATAGATAGATAGATAGATGGGTAGATAGATGGGTAGATAGATAGATAGGTGGGTATATAGATAGATGGATGGGTAGATGGATGGTCGGTCAGTCAGTCAGTCATTCAGTCATTCAGTCATTCAGTCATTCAGTCATTCAGTCATTCAGTCATCCAGTCATTCAGTCATCCAGTCATTCAGTCATCCAGTCATTCAGTCATCCAGTCATTCAGTCATCCAGTCATTCAGTCATTCAGTCATCCAGTCATTCAGTCATATCAGTAATACCAGACATACCACAAAAAATAGTAATGCCTGGTCTATGCATACGCTACAAGACAGACGTATTCCTCTACTTGGTTCCTAACTTGATTAGATTATTTAGGAAGAAGAAGAAGGAGAAGTGCTTGCTGTGCTATGTTCTATGAGCTGTTGCTGCGGTGTTGACTGGCTGTTTTGATAGAGTTGGGATAATGAGTGGTGGCTATGCGTGTAAGGAGTCGTTTTTGTTAGGGATATGATTGGGTGGTTGGTGTGGAGGAAGGACGCCGTGCCATGCTATGTAGTCTACTCGTCAGTGTGATGGCTGGTGATTCGGATAATGTGAATTTGAACAAGACTAGGAATAATCGTAATGACGATAACAGTAGTACTAACAGGGCAACAGTAGAAGGACTAGTGTATGTCGGTTTAGATAATCGTTCGATTAGTATATTCGGAGAATCAATTATATTATTGCTAGACTAGAGTATATAGTAATCTTAGCACTCGAAGGTGTTAGTATATACTTATACATACATTAGAAGAATAAAGATGTATAAGAATATTTTCTCAAGCTTAAGTAGAAAGCCTAAGGCCTAAGTTTTATAAAGAATTCTTCTTCTATATAGATCTATAAGATTATATATAGTTTCGTATATGCCATAGAAGTAGAGATAAAAGAGGACTTAGAACTTAGAGGGGCGTCTCCATCCATATGCACACTAAGATTATCAGGTTCTGCCTAGGTACGGAAGAATGCGCTATTTACTAGGTGCAGCTAATTAGAGCTCGAGCTCCCCTGAAAGTTTAATCACGACCGTTTAAATGATGCATGCCTCTAGCCCCGCGGCGAGAGGCGAGCAGCGGTAACGCAAGATCAGGGACTGGGAACTGGGAACTGGGGTGAAGTGATAGAGAGTAAATATGGAGCTGTGGTATAGGCATCTATATTGAAAATAAGAAGGATCTTATACTGGACCGAGGGGTTCTGTCAGACAAAAAGTAAACAGTGCAGGTTCGGCAGCGTGATTCACGTGTCTGTCCGGGGTAACGCGTGTTTACATGTCATCCCTGTCACTCTCGCATCTGAAACCGCAGCGCAAAGTAAGGTGGGACGGGCAAACATCTCCCACCCCAAGACCCCAAGGGCGTGCATCGTTCCTCCCCTTTCTATCTGCGCCTTCCCTTGTTGACGCTGAAAGCTCCTCCTTTTCTCGTTGTTTACCTACCTGCACATCACTCCACTCTTGCTGTAGTCACTGTCGCCAATTCACTCTACTTTTCCGATCTCACTTCACCCCCGCTATCAGCTTATACGGCTGTTCGCCTCCTCTATCCAAAGCCATCGCTTGTCCTTGCTCAAGCTATCGACGCATAATTCAAGATGACTATCGCTGGAAAGTACCAGAGGTTTCTGAACAGCCCTTCGGCGGACGCGCTGTCAGACAAGGCCTCGCTCAACTACATCACGACCCTCACGACAATAAATGAGCCGCTGCCAATCCTGAAGCACTTCGTCGGCCAGAGCAAGCTTTTGGAGAAGAAGAGCGAGAAGTTTCTTAGCACAATCGACAGCGGTAGTGCCCTTTGCGCCGATGTCGAGACCACCATCGAGTTCAAGAACGGTGGTGGCGCGTACTTACCTGGACTAGACGATAATTTCTTGTCTGACCGCGTCGCAACATTCCCAGTGGTAAGTCGGTATTCGCCAATGTCGTGACGAATGCTGACAGGTTTTATCATAGGTTCACATCGTACACTTTGACGAGCAACAGAAGATCACCCAGATCCGTCAGTACTGGGACCAGGGAGCGCTGCTGAAGCAGATTGAGATTATTGGTGCCCGTGGAAAGAATTGGCCTATCAAGGAAAGCAAAGATCAGATCAAGTTGATTGCGAACAGCGCTTCCCTCACACCCCAGGCTTTAATTGACAACTCGCGTCCCTCTACGAGCTCCTCCGATGCCATGAGCAATTCACAAAGACCTACCTCGAGCAGGAGCGCCACGAGAGGTGATCCTCATGCTAGTTTGAACCTCTTTGCACCCCGCGAGGTCATTGAAGAGGAGGACATACCCGCTGGTCCTGGCTACGCAACGCGCCAGTCTGCCAAACCAGAAGATCGTGATCTTGGCGAGCTATTCGTTGGTGAACAGTCTGCTGCCACTGCTCAGAGCACGGCTTCGTCCAGAAAGAGCAGCAAGGCCGGCGCTGGCAAGAAATTCGTGGCCAACCGTATGTTCGACGTGGATGATGACACTCCCGCCGACTCTCCGCAGAAGACTTCAATCAAGACCGAGGCGAAGAGATATGATCACTTCGAGTTTGGTGATGGCGAGGAAGCTGGTGGTGCTCCACCTACGCGTTCTATGATCAGCCAGCAACACAACAAGAAGCATCAGTCCCAGTGGGGTTTTGAGGATTTTGCTACGCCACAAAAGGCCGGCAACAAGATTCAACCGCAGCAGGAGCGCCACTTTGGCTGGAGTGATGATGAGGAGGAGTCTCCTGTCAAGCGCCCGGTCGTACACCAGCCTCGCGCCAATCTAAAGGCTCAATTTGAGTTTCAGGACGACAGCACTCCAGAAGGCAACAAGAAACCTGTGTCAAACAAGGGGAAGGTTGCCAATGCCGGCATGGGCTTGTACAAGGACCACATTCTCGGGGAGGATGAAATCACGCCCAACGCGAAGAAGCCCCTTGAAAATGTAACTGCTCAGTACAACAACGAGAATCGCAGGAAGGACTTTGGTAGCCAGTTCGAGATGAAGGATGCCAGCCCGGCAGCATCTCAACAGAGCACCGTGGATCAGAGGCCCATGGGTCAAATGGGCCAGACCCGTAAGAACGTACTGGAAAGCGGCATGAATGCTGGCTGGTCTCTATACGACGAAACTCCAAAATCACAGAGCAAGGAGAACCAGCCTCGCAAGATCTATAACACTGCTGGCAATGGCATGGGAGGTCGTAAAGACGCACAGCAGTGGAACATTGGCGATGACGGTGGTGAAGCGATGCCCATTCGTGGCAAGCAGCATTCACAGGCTCAGGCTAACAAGCAAACAGAGAAGAGCTTCTGGGACTTCTAGACGATGTACGACATGTATGCCGAGTGAGCGAGCGAGCGATTTTGGACACGCTTTCCTTCTCTTGTTGAATATTGACGGTATCTGCACGCTGTTACGACTCGAAGCGAGCATGACCTGAACGGTCTTCCTTACGATAATAGCCTTCATTAGAAAGCCTGACGATCATTCTTGTATCCTTTTCTTTCGTGTAATTTGTCTCCTTATCGTAGGTGGCGTAGCACTGCTCGGGCGCTGGAGAATGAACAAAAAGTCATTGCTCCATTCGTATATCAAAATGAGACTGGTTTCCTGTACCTGCAGAAATCTGTTGTGACACTTTGGCTGTAATATTCAGACCCGCTCCTATCCAAATATGGCCATCCTTGTACACGGTGCATGGAAAGGGGTTTTGGCTGCCGTGATCGGCTGTGTATTCGTATTACGACGCACCAAAAACTTGTCGTCATGAGAGCGTTTGGAGAGAGGGGGGGGGCATATATTGGCGTGCATACTTTGTATTCGATGTATGGCAACTCTTCTACTGTAATACCTATACTTGCTTGTATGTGCTTGCATCTCGTCGTGAAGTTTTATTGTATCATGAACGTGCTTTGAAAGCTATCTCTGCTCCAATAAACTATGTATGGATGGTGCAGACTATAATTTCAAGGAGTTGCAACTTCCTGGTACGTGCGCCTGGCCTAACCAGGCCTAAGCACCCGTTGCGTCGCTGTCGGGCTGGGCTGGGGCTTGGTCTCCTCCATCTTCGACATCACTGCATCTTCGCCGTCCATGGACAGCATTACACTCTCAGCCAAGCATCTTTCGTGGACTTTAGCGCGCTGATTACACCTCATTTCTTGTGGACTTTCTTTATTCCAATCTCTATATACCCGACGCTGCGTAGTCGGCTTGACGCCTAACCGAGAGGTCTCCTATACAATTATCCGTCTGCACCTCGACATTCTGCGGGCTCCCTCGGCGGGGCATTCATTCTACTGGTCTTTGCTCTCGGTTCGATTGTCAGAAACGCAACACGAACGGACATTTCAAATCTCGGCAGCGACATCCCACATCCCAGCTCTCGCTCAACGAATCCATTTCAGGCATCATGGTGTTCCTTGGCATTTATCGCGCTATATACGACTATGCGCCGCAAGCTGAGACGGAGTTGCAAATCGCAGAGGGCGACTTACTCTTTGTTCTAGAAAAGAGCACGGACGATGATTGGTGGAAGGCAAAGAGGAAAGCAAGCAGTGAGGAGGAAGAGGAAGCGGAAGGCCTGATACCGAATAATTACATTGAGGAGGTGAGTGAAGTTATATCTCAAGATCTTGGAAGAAGGATGCTCACGGGCGTCCTGAAGTAAGAATGAGGGCTGACATTTTTGCACGCAGGCGGTTCCAATTGCAAAGGCGAAGGCGATGTACGACTACACGCGCCAAACAGATGAAGAACTCTCATTTAGCGAAGAAGATCTACTTGATGTATATGATACTTCTGACCCAGACTGGACTCTGGTCGGATTCAATGGCGAATACGGGTTTGCTCCGGCAAATTACATCGAGATGTCAGACTCACCCCCGGAGACGCCTGCGGCTCTAGCAGCTCCAGCAGCTCCAGCCGCTCCAGCCATGCCTCCTCGGCCAACAGTTGTTGAGCCTGAGGATGAGGAGGATGAGCCAAATAGCCCACCTCCGATAAGCGGGCCAGCAGCTGCTCTAGCACAAGCTCTGCGAGGACAAGGTGCTGCGAGTGCAGGTCCCTCGGCGCCGCGGTCTGCCATGTCACCACCGCCAAATCTCAGCGCTCCTCCTAAGAAGAAGAGTGTGCAGTTTACACCGGAAGAGTCCGACGAAGAGATACCTCCTCCGAACCTTCCGCAAAGACCTCCCTCGCAGACTCTCTCTCCTCCAATTACGCAGTATGCCTCTCCACGAACACCAATGTCCCCGCCGACCGACTACGACGATGAAGATCGACACTATCAGCGGTCACCGTTATCGCCAAGCGGCTACCACCTGTACAATATTCATGAAATGGTCTCACACATGGGCAAGAACAAGAAGATGCCGATGACTTTGGGCATCAATGTGCCAAAAGGCACAATCATGATATCTCCAGAGAAAGCAAAGAATGGGCCTGAGAAGGAGTGGACAGCCGAGAAGCTGACGCACTATTCCATCGAGGGCAAGCACGTTTTCATGGAATTAGTCCGGCCAAGCAAGAGCGTGGACTTTCATGCGGGTGCCAAGGATACGGCTCAAGAGATTGTTGCCTATCTTGGAGAACTAGCTGGTGCTGCTCGTGGAGGTGGGATGGAGGACGTTCTGGCTGCTGGGTCAGGGGGACAAGTACAGAAAAAGGGCAAGATGGTGTACGAGTTCATGGCGCAAGGAGATGACGAGGTAACGGTCGCTCTTGATGATGAGGTCATCATCATTGATGATACGAAGAGCGACGAATGGTGGCAAGTGCGGCGACTCAAGAATGGCAAGGAGGGGGTTGTCCCCAGTAGTTACGTCGAGATCACGGGCACCATAAACGTCTCAGCAGCACCAAGTCGAAGCAGATCCGATGCAGGACTCTCAATTGTCGAGCAGAATCGTTTGGAGGAAGAGAGGCTAGCAAGGCAAGCGACCAAGTCGCAAAGGAAGAATGATTCCAGAGGGGCAGAGGTAGGCCCTGGCTTGAGATTGCCTGAGCGACAAAGTAGCTTGGCGCAAGGCGATCCTGATACTAAACGCCATTCACAGAGAAAACGAGATAGCACGGCTAAGTCATCTTCGAGTTCGAAATCCAGTAAGTCATGTTCAAGTCGTGCTCGATAGTGGCGCTGATGATGATTGGTAGAGCCCGATTCTTCGAAAGTGCGAACCTGGACGGACCGAACCGGCTCTTTCAAAGTCGATGCTGAGTTTATTGGTCTCAGGGACAACAAGATCCACCTGCACAAACTTAATGGTGTGAAGATTGCTGTCCCGGTGCAAAAGATGGCTATCGAAGACCTGGAATATGTTGAGCGCAGGACTGGAGTGTCCTTGGATGAGGACAAGCCACTGTCTGAGATCAAACGCCGGTCTACGCTGCTGAAAAGGGATAACGAACGCGCTTCCAAGGCGGGTATCACTGTTGAAAAGAAATCAGACTACGATTGGTTCGACTTCTTCCTCAGCTGTGGTGTCAACCCTCAGATCTGCCAGACGTACACATCGGCTTTTGAGAAGGATCAGATGGGCGAGGAGAATATGGCGGATATCAACGAGAAACTCCTACGGACGCTGGGCGTGAAGGAGGGAGATATCCTTCGTGTCATGAAGTATCTGGACGCAAAGTACGGACGCGTAGGGGGTGCCGGAGATTCTGCAGATGCGAAGGGCGGGCTATTTTCAGGTCCAGGGGGAGCCTTGCGTAATAACACTGGCAAGGGACGTCCGGCACCTCCAGTGCAGACTAACGACGTTGTTGACGCAAAGGTTTTTGAGCAGATGACGGACGCCGCAGTCAAACAGCCTCCCCCGGACGCGCAGGCGACCTCGTTGGCTTCAGCACCGGTAAAGCAGCCCACGAACGGATTCGATGACAATGCTTGGGAAGTCAAGCCATCGAAGCAGCCCACTCCAGCCGCTTCTTCTCCTGCACAGCAGACGACCTCGCCGCCACCAGCTGCCCAGAGACCACCTACTGGTGCCATGGCAGAACTCTCGCTGCTCGACCAGCCCTTGATACCCGCACCTCCTGAGCCCAAGGCAGCTCCACAACCGCCAGTGCAACAGCACCTGCCAGCACCACAACCCCAACCTGCGGTCCTCCAACAGCCTGCACAGACAGGAGCCACTCAATCAGTCTTCGACCAAGTAGCTGCTGCTACCATGAAGGGACAGCAACAGCCCATGGCACCCCCGAGACAGCGGCCTATGGCTCCGCAGCAGACGGGGATGCCCGGCAGCCTCATACAACCTCCACCGCAGCGTGCTGCATCCGCACCACAGAACTTCCAACAACAGCAGAGTGCTTTTGGACCACCTCCTCCCCTACAGCCTCAACTCACTGGATATCAACCGCAGGTCCAAGCTCAGGTCTCTCCAGCCGGACAAAGCCTACAGGAGCTACAGCAGCAACGTATGCAACAACAAAACTTCCTCCAGATGCAGCCCACCGGCTTCCAGCAGCAGAATCAATTTGGCCAATTCTCGCAGCCCAGCTTCCAGATACCCCAGCCAACAGGTTTCAACCAGTTCCAGCAACAGCCTCAATTCCAACCTTCCAACGGCTCTCCCTTTGCCGACCCTCCTCGCGCCCCTTTCCAACCACAGCCAACCGGTTTCCAGCAATCGTTCTCCCCCATGCAACCTCAGCAAACAGGAATCAACGCCTTTCTCCAGCCCGCCCTGCAGCCTCAACGCACTGGCTTCCAGCAGCCTTCCCAGCAAACGGGCTTTGGTGGTACAAGTGGCTTCACTGTCCCTCCTGTGCCCCCAATCCCGACTCAGCCGACCATTGCGCCGCTCCAGCCGCAGAAGACGGGCCCGGCGCCGCAAATCAAGTTTGGTGTGCAGCCGGGACAGAAGAAGCTGGTGCCTCAGCCGACGGGCAGGGCGAATTTGAGTAAAGCTAGTATGTATCCTGTGATTAACTTGATGATTGTTTTTTGTTTTCGTTTGCGTGTGTGCGTGTGTGCAGAATTGCTAACGGTTGTGTAGCGCCGCAGAATCCGTTTGGGTTTTAGGGTTGTTCCGATGGTGGTAGTCTTGATGGATTTGTTGGAGACTATGATCGTGCTGGCAAGGGTGAAATGCCGTTGATACCTATGTGAGTATGAGATGGCGGTCGAAGTCGACATGCGGCAATGCAAGCAGGCAAGGAAGATGAGCAGACGGGAAGGAACGAAGGCAGTGGAGTAACCTCCGGCTGGTGCTCCACGTTGTATATAGCTCATTGACTCTATTTCTGTCTTATCTATCTATTTACAGTCAAATCTCGTCATCGCGATATCCAGTATACCGAGATCCTCGGTACAATGATAAAATTCTCGTGGACAAAAGCGAGGGTTTACTAGAAGATTAATCCTCAAATACGATATTCTCGCCATAGCGACACGTTTGAAGTAGCCGTATCCATATCATGATAACGGGATCTGACTGTATCGATGCATCTATCAATCTATAATGGCCTCTTCTTTCCCCTTATCCTTGAATGATCAATAATTAAATTCTAAATGAAATCTGAAACTTTGTATGCGAAATAAATATAGTACTGGTCTAGGAGTGACATACTGTGTAGAGACAGGCGAGAACTCCAAACTGTGAGTGGATCCTGGTATCACGAAGTACCTCAGCTAGAGTCTTGAGTCCAATCATACTGCTGCTATGCCTCCTCCAGGCCCGTGCAGTATTAGACCGGTAAGGACATGTTTTGGAAGCGCACCTATAGAAAGTTATCCACTTGCTTACTGTAGGCGCACGGGATCGTATTAGATCTGCCCACAGGTCATAGTATCGCTAACAGCTCACAGGTTACTGTTTTTATCGCGCCCGGGCTTAAGTTGACGCAAACCCATGGAAGAAAGCTAGGACTCACACCATGTCTGAACTACGTCTGGGATATTCAATGGTAGAAAATAGTTTGAATAGAGAGTTCTTCAAGGTACTTGAGAATATTATATAGAGTGTATCATCGTACAGCGCTCCTTGCTCGTGTAGATTCTGGTTGATATTATACTTTCATCACGCCCTCTCCATATATATCGGCGACTCATGCTCCTACCTCTCACCGCGCCGGCGCGGCTGCTGCTGCTACTGGTGAGCTTATTACTCCTGCCTACAGCCTCTACGATCAGGACATACGCTTTCGATACGTCATGCGTCAAACACCCAGCATACGAAAAACTCCGTGATGGGATTGAGGAAGCGATCCACATCGCTACGCTGAGTGAATTCTACCTAAATTTCGACCCTCCTTTACAGTTCATCAACGAGGGCTTTCAATACATTTTTAAAGAGGAGGCTGATAGTACGCGGGTGTTGGGCGTAATGGGGTACATTGGGGCCATGAAAGAAGAGAAGAGGTTCGAGTTTGCAGGACTGCACATCTACTGCGACAACACACGCTGGACGGAAGAGTCTCCAAGTAAAGCTATATCGGACACGGGAGAGCCAGTGTGGTCAGATTATAGCAGCGGTATGATGTTTGTGACTAAGCCGGAGTGCACCGACACAATGACAGCTACAACCTACGTAGGCAGAGAAACCCCTCCCGGGTACGAGCACTACAGGCCAGCAGATCGAACGACCATAACGATATGCGAGTACGGCCTGAAAGCATTAAAGGGAAGTCTGCCTAAGGATATCGGGAAGCTAAAGACAATGGAAGATTTAGAGATGTATACTAGTACTCTATTTCTTCACGAGTTGGGTCATACGAGTCCGCTAGAGCTAAAGGATGTTTACCCAGCATATGGGTGGAAAAATGTCCTCCAAAAGCCATCAGACGACGCGCTGGACAATGCGGACAGCTATGCTTTTTTCGGAATGCTGGTATATTTAAGTAGCAAGGGGTATCGCCTTTTACCAGGTAGTATTGTGCCTTTTCCACCCAGAAATAAAACCCAAAGAGAGGATTGAAATCAAGAGTATAGACTTATTCATTAGTGAATTGATGTTATTAGAAGTAAGAGAAAGATAGTAAGAGAGTTTATAGTAGTAAGGTTTCAGATAATCTAGCTACCTGTTTTACTTAGACAAGAGTCATTACTACATTAGCTATATTCTTTTATAACTTCCAGACTTATAGATATATCCTAATCCTATATCTATATCATATTCTTACTAGCTATACTACTATTATAGTAGTAAGAGTATCTACTTATCTTCTAGTTTAGTTCTTAATTTATTTCATACTACTATTATTATCTTAAGCTACTTTATAGCTTACTACTAATTACTAGTTTTAGTTCTCTTGTCTTAGTTGTAAAAGTAGAGCTAGATTCCTTCCCATTCCCTTTGACGCGCCTGACAGCAACAGCGACACGTTCATTCTACACAAGCATGTATGTTCACACAGTAGCATATGTAGAATCAACAAACTCTTCGCATACTATAGCAGGCTTCGATGTATCTAATCTAAATCAACAGATCCGTGGTCTACTGTTCGTACAAACGACTGCATTCTTGTGTCCGCGTGGACTTGCCCTTCCTGTACCACCGATCCGATCCCTTCTAGTAGTAGTAGAGAGTGGCGCCTTTCTGAAATAAATGACAAAGACAAGAGACCCGTGGGTGCTCATGGTTGAAGCGCCAGTGATGCCCATTGCTCCCAATCAAAATGCTAAACGCAAACCCGAACCCTCCGATGCAATTGACACCACGCTAGTATGACTGACCCAAAAGTAAAGGACCGAAAGGAGAAAAAGCCTCGAGTTTAATATCGCTTCTTCTTGGCGGCAGCGGCAGCGGCTAGTTTCTCCATCTGTTTCTTACGCAATAGTTTCGCCTGCCTGAGTGCGGCCTCCTCCCGCAGTGCCTCTTCATCTTCTTTCTTTGCCGCGCGCAAGCTAAGCTGTTCTTCATGGTCGACATCAAACGCGCCAGCTTCCATGTCAGAGGATGCGTCAGACATGTAAGATTCTTCTTCGTCTTCATCTTCATCGGCGTATGCATAGCTGGGTCCTCGATTCTTCTCGGATATCCTGCCATTATAGCCCTTCACGTAAGGTGCGGACTTGTGGGATTTCGTCGCAGGACCGGAGCGCGCAGTGCCGCTGTATGATGGCTCGGGAGCCTTCCCATGCGCAGTGCCCTGGTACGAGGGCTCGGATTTCTTCTTCTCCCTTGCAGTATCGGACTTTGCGTCAGGCTTTCCCGGGCGTCCATTTGTAGTTGCCGACTTGCCTTTGCTCAATAGCTGCTGTTTCTTTGCCTCCTCTTTACGAGCCAAAAGCTCCTTCTTGGTCAATTTCTCGGTCTGTTTGTGTGTGATCGAGCCGACTACGGGCTTCTCGGATTGAGTGGCCTTGGCCCGAGCCAACATGGCTGCATATGATCCGGCTTTAGGAGCAGGTGGCGCCAACCCACTGTTTGCCGGCGTCGTGGGCCTGGAGATGGGTCTCGCAGGGGCGGATGACACCACTGTAGTCGATTTGACGACAGATTTGGGTCCATTTGTCGTTGACGGCCCGGAATTCGCAGTCCCACGGTATGGAAGACTATCCGGGCCAGTTGATGCAGGCCTTGACGAAGGTCGACTCACAGGTGGCGTAGCACTGGCTTTTGCAGTCCCGGTATACCGAACCGCACCATGCTGCTGATCGTCTGTCCGAGGTGCCTTTGTCGCTACAGCGCCTATGTCACTCTCGGCCTTGCGTTTCGTCGCTTGAACTAGGGTGACGCCATTTATGGGAAGTGGTCTTCTGCTACCAGGCGTGGAAGAGAGCGTTGGAGCTCGTGCCGGGGCTGTAGAGGGGCTCGCCGGCTGGCCGGTGCCAATAGAGGAAAGAACGGAGTTGAGGAACTCGTTTCATTGTCAGCGCATCGCCCGCGTTATAATCAAAGGGTTTAACTCACGCTCATAGTATGACCTCGATCTGTAGATTCTCAGTGCTTTGATATGCAGATTCTCGCGCGCATCATGGGAATAAGAAGGGCGTGTGGTGAATAATATGGCGTGCTCGTCACGGCGAGACACGCCAGATGTAGTTTGAGGGAGAAAGATGGCCTGACAACAACCTGCTAGGAGACGTGGACGCCGTTGCAATTTATAGGCGGGCAGGGACAGCACGTGATCTTATCGATGGCGGTGACGCGAGCACAAACGCGGACTAGCGCACACATCTGCACGCGAAATTCAATGAGTCTCCAAGCCTGTGACTGTGCACTTTGATAGCCAAAACTTCTACAAACCACACCCAGAACTTGACGCTCAGTCTCCGCCCACGCGGTTAAATCGATTGAAACGCTTGTTCATATAACGCTCAAAAAACTGTCAGTCTTTACTTTTACTCTCGCAAATTCCGTATTCTGCCAATATACTGACCAAAGTCTGTAGTCCCATCCTACAAAATGAAGCACCTCGCAGCCTACCTCCTCCTTGGAATCGGTGGAAACACCTCGTACGTCGCCGTTATCGTATTTGGAGCTCTTTCTAACAGACAGCAGTCCCTCTGCCGCAGACGTTAAGGCTGTCCTTGAATCCGTCGGCATCGAAGCTGATGATGAGCGTCTTGACAAGCTTATCTCTGAGCTCAAGGGCAAGGACATCTCAGAGGTGCGGAATAATGGTCTATTGAGACGTCAAAGTTACTGACATGGTGTAGCTGATCTCTGAGGGATCCTCTAAACTCGCTTCCGTTCCATCTGGTGGCGCTGGCGGTGCCGCTGCTGGTGGTGCTGCTGCTGCCACTGCTGGTGGTGACGCCGCCCCGGCTGCTGAGGAGGCTAAGGAGGAGGAGAAGGAGGAGTCAGACGACGACATGGGCTTCGGTCTGTTCGACTAAGTGCATTGGCTACAACTCTCTGCCTCACGACGTGTCACGAAACACAAGCCAGTCGATGGCGACACGTTTCCCGGCTGGAATTGGGAAAAGACTTTGCCCGCTTTGTTACGACAGTATGAAACATTTCAAGAACTCGGGAAGTGTCAATTGGCACCCTTGTTCAATAGTAACATAGCCGAGTCTCGGACCATATAATTTCAAAAAATAGAAGAAAGTTACATGCCACCTACGTGCATCCCAAACGAACGTGAACATCACGCATATTTCACTTCTGGCTCCAGAATCAGTGTTGAACTTCGTTAGCTGCAAGTGTGCTTTTGCTGCGCTGCGAATCCAGCCGTGGCGGCCAGACTTGATTGGCCATGAGGTGCCAAGACTCGCTTCTCGCTTAATATTGTGGCCGCACCCGTGTTGGAGTTTCATCGTCAACCACAGCCCTAGGCACAGCTTTTCGACTTCTACTAACCCTCCAGCCAACGTCGAAGTCGTCCTCATACCCGTCGAACTTCGCAATTATGGCTGATTCCGAATACGTGAGTACATGTAATGGCTGAACGGTTTCTTTCAGACTAACCCGATGTCATAGAACGCAGAGGAAGCCGCCGGTATGCACCCATCTACCCACGTCTATTCCAAGCCCATCCTCGCTTTGAAAACCTGAAATACACTCTACTGCGGACACAAATCACAGCAAAGAGAGGACCCGCTGACATATGGATGCACAGAGCTTAAGAAGAAGCGCGCCTTCCGCAAGTTCTCGTACCGTGGCATCGACCTTGACCAGTACGCACCACCACACTCACGCCACTCGATCTCGAAAGACCACAATCTAACAAATCCATCAGACTCCTGGACCTTTCCTCCGAGCAGCTCCGTGATGTCGTTCACGCCCGTGCCCGCAGACGATTCAACCGCGGTCTGAAGCGCAAGCCCATGGGCCTGATCAAGAAGCTACGCAAGGCGAAGCAAGAGGCCAAGCCCAACGAGAAGCCCGACACCGTGAAGACGCACCTCCGCAACATGATTGTTGTGCCAGAGATGATTGGCAGCGTTGTCGCTGTCTACTCCGGCAAGGAGTTCAACGCCGTCGAGATCAAGCCCGAGATGGTCGGCCACTACCTTGGAGAATTCTCCATCTCATAGTACGTTTTCTTGATGCGTCGACAGAGTGACGGGATGCGTGAGTTTGATAATGATGCTAACTTTCGCTACAGCAAGCCTGTCAAGCACGGTAGGCCCGGTATTGGTGCTACCCACTCCTCGCGTTTCATTCCCCTCAAGTAAATTCGGATTTGGGTGCATGGTCTGCATGGGTGCTTGAATGGGAAGGAGGCTATGTACTTCATGAACACAGATATCATGAGTTAAATATGAAGATTCGCCTCCAAAATTCACAACATTACTCTACCTTTGCGATTCATGTGTGAACGTGAAACCTGCTTGTTCGGTTTGTATATTTGATATCTTATATTCATATGATATATACGCTACGCTAATTCTATACTCTTAAATTATGCAAGTACACTGTACCCCTTTATACGACATCAAGCATATTATCGCCCACCATAGCCCCCATCTCAATCCCTTCAGAACAGCATATCCTCATCCCCACCAATCCCGCCACCCACAAGCCCATCCAACGCCTTCCTCAGCGCATCTCGCACAAGCCTAGCATCCACTTCCCCAAGCCCCACCTCGCAACCACCACCCTTCCTCCCCCTGACGAGCATGTCCACAACACGTCCAGTCCACAAGCCGACCTCCCCATCCGTAACCACCGAACCATAAACCCCGCCGCAACACACAGCATCTCTGCCCGCGCCATCACGGCCGAGCACATCGAACTCACCGTCGTCCAACCTGCGCAGCAGTCTCGCAATCTGCGCCCCGGAGGTGTGGATGCGGATAGTCACAGTGCGGACGTTCGACGGACGCAGGAGTGGATTCATGGATTTTGTTCGCGTGCGGCGTCGGCAGAGAGGGATATGCTGCTGCTGCTGCTGCTGCTGTGCCGTGTTTGAGTTTATTCCACCGGAGGCGGAAACGGATTCGTCATTGGCCTGGCTTTTTGCGCGGTCCGGCGTCTCGGTGACAGGGGTGGCGTGTGGGTTAGGGGTAGTAGCAGGTATGGAGTGCAGGGTTGCTTCGGCCAGACTCGCGAGGAAGGAGTCGATTGCCGGAGTGGCGATCGCAGGGGCCGGGGCTCGGAAATATGGACTATCGGCGTTGTAGTGCTCGTTGTGGTGCTCGTTGTGGTGCTCGTTGGGTGGAACGGGCGCGTGGCTGGAGAAGAAGCGGCCGATATCGTGCTCGGATGGTGTCTGATGGGGAGTCTGAGCGGACCGTGAATGGTGATGGACGTTGTTTGTCTCTGTCATGCTGCTGCTACTTGAGTTGTTTCTGTTGCGTTGTCGATTGGATCGGGGGTCTGTTTGTCTCCTGAGGGGAGGGGTACGGGGAGCACCGTTTGTAAGGGCTGGCGGTCTGAATTTCTGCTGACTGCGACGCTTTTTGGGCTCTGCTCTTCTGGTGTCATTCGCGTGTTCGGGGTCGAAGAATCGGACTCCGGGGCTGTGATCGTCTTGGATCTGGAGGCTCTGACACTGTTGCCGTTCCGTTTGTTGTTGCGGTTGTTGTTTTCCGAGTTTTGCTCGTGGGCGCCGTGAGATTTCAGGAATTGCTGATAGTGGGGTTCCTAATACGGAATTCGGGTTTGGGTCTGGGATTGGAAGACTAGAATCTTGAAATTGTGGAGTTATAACGTCCATAGGTCGTCTTTGGTGGCTTGCGTATACCTCAGTTCCATCTTCGACCCTTGAAGACGAAGGCGGATCTGCTCTGTTGCGAGCCTCCGCTAACGTCTGTGTTGGTCGAACAGAGCTACTCGAAAGTGTTGCCGGGGGTGTCTCCAATCCAAAGTGTTGTTCATGGAAGCCAAATTGAGCCTGTAGGCTCCTCGTGCTTGAACTTTGCGGAGCGAGGTCGGAGGGTCGAATCTTCAGCGGAGTCTTCGCAGGCGTGTTGAGTTGGACCGGCTCACGGTATCTGCCCCTTGTCTTTGTGGCCATTTTTGCAAGTGTCCATGGATTAGACACTTCGACGGACCTCAATGCTTCCTCGGTCTCGTCATCATCATAGTTTTCGTAGTTCCCACTTGTAGTATCTGTCTCGTTGACTACATCCGCAAGTTCGTCATCGTCATCGTCATCGCCACCGTACATGTTAGAAACCCACGCAGACGATCGCTGTGGAGGGGGGTAAGTTCCAGATCCTTGTGTGCAGTCCTCATGGGTCGAGATTATTGCTTGAGGAGGAAGTTCCATTTCAGGCTGTGGTGTTGGATCTCGGTTCGCAGACGTGTCTCCCACGACTTCAGTTGACTCCAGGAAGTCTATCAGTTGGTCTAGTGCCTGAGGAGTATCCTTTTCCGTCTGGATCTGATAGAACGAATGCATAAGGTCCCCGACAACTTTCAGTACAGCTTTCTCGTCCATAAAGATGAAGTCACCTTTGCCAGGCTCCACGTTGACATCGTACGTCCCCTCTGGGCATGCAATATCAAGCCAGATAAAGCCTTCCTTGACCCCACCCAAGCCGGCTGTTTTCAGGTTGTGCTTCCACAACTCCAGGATTTTCTTGAGAACGCCTCTGGCATGCCCGACAGGGCGTCCGTCTACCTGAAAGAAGCAACCAAACCCGCACACATATGCTGGTTTAGCATCAGGTCGTGGTAGAAAGGCGCGGACGTGATATCCGTTACCTTTGAGTGCATCGTATCGACATTGGCTAGTGGCCTGGTGGCCTATTATCTTGATAGCAGCTTCTTCGACAAGTGATGCCATGGACTCCGAATTTCCATCGTGTACTTTACATGGCGCAAACGTCCAGTTCCCAGCAGTTGAGGTTGCCCTGAGAATCTTCAGCGAAAAGCGTACTGTTGGCCTAGTAAAGGCGTAAGCCTTCAGCATGCGTTTAATGTCCGCAAGACATTTGCTGGTAGTCTTGAGCGCTGCTTGTTTGCGCACAGGTAGAGCCGCAAAGAAGTCCGTCAGACGCACAGTAGTACCAACTGGATGCGAGGTAGCAACTCCTCTGCACCACCATTAGCCCTGACTTGAAAATACCTCATATGAGTGGGAGCTTGAGCCCAGACAATAGGGTGCATACATGTGATTGACTGCCCAGTGCCCAACGTCCCAGCTCCGTCCTACTTCCTCACCTGCGACTCGTGTCGTTATCCTCACTGTCTTGCAGACACCCTTTACGAGAAGGTCCCCCGACAAAGCACTGATGGCCTCACCTCTGAAGCCTAAGGTGTTCCCACCAACCAACCTCAGATCGCTCTCGTCACGAATCTTGCTCGTGCAACCTCTCTTGCCGAACAGCAATCTATCCTCGGGCGGAATACCGTGACCATTATCTCGGATCTGTACCTTATTAGCTGAGCCACTAGAGTTGAGAAGAAGGATTCAGTCATGGTGGTTGCTTGTCCTCAGACGATGCCATACAAAGCGCTCACGTACCTGTATAGAGCTCATCGTGTCAGCGCTGATATCGACTGCAACTGACGTGGCGCCAGCATCCAAGGCATTGTCAATCAGCTCTTTGGTGGCAGAAGTGGGACTTGTCAGGAGCTGTGAACTGCTGAGAAGATGTGCGGTCGCTGCTGGAAGTGCCTGAATTGGCATGGCTCTACGCAATGTAGCACTCGGAGATCAACTTCGCGCAAAGCGGACGATTATATCCGCAGGACTATGGTAGTATAACAAGTGAAGAATTGACGTTTACGTCCGGTGTAAAATTCGGTAGTGAGTATGCGGAGAGGATTGACCTTCCTAACAGCGGACAGAAGACTACACCTGACCATGTGACATACGAAGCAATTGAGCAGCAACAATAAAAGACAGTCGAAGCGTTCTACGTTTGTTGTATAGATAAACACATTCAGATGCACGTCATACTAGACGTGCATCCAAGAAGCATACACCGATGCTGTACTAAGTAAATACTAAATCACAAATGCAGAGACCGTGAACACCCGGGACACCAGACTTTGAAACCGCATAAGGTACACTTTAGACTTGACCGTACCATGTCTGTCGATAGGCAGAAACCCAGTCCGACCGTCTCTTACGCTTGAAGGAAGTAAGAAAAAAAAGCCCAGGGAAAGAATTCTTCTCACAATGCATCCGCCATGACTACATCGGTACCAGCGTTTGCACTCGTGGACTCAATTTTCTCACCCTTGAGCCGTGCATATTCGGCATTTATTGCATCGACTTCCTCCTTGCTCATACCTTTCATCCAGGAGTTGTTCAGGACGAGCTTCTCGCGTGCCTTTTCACCTGCGCGAATGCTCTCATTCTTGATCGCCTCGAGTCCTTCCTTGCCGCCTGTGCGATCTTTATTCGATTTGACGAGATATTCTTCGGTCTTCGGTTCGAATATCATCTTATAGCTATGAACTGCAATTCGAATCGTCATGACGTCGTTACTGGTAATGTAACTAGATTTCAGGGAGCTATTGCTAGCATCGCTCTCATTATCATCAAGGCCGTGCGCCAGGAACACCTTGGACAGCCTTGTGTTCTCCATGCCTTCTGTGGGATCTACGTTGGTAAACGTCGAGATGTAGTATCGCCATCTCTGCTCCGCGGTGTAATTTCTCTGATCGAATGTAAGGTCATCCTTTTTGAAAATCTGGACCGTCGCCTTCATTTCATTCTGTTTCTGTAAACACGCGTTAGAAAAGGACTTACTAATGGCAAGGTCGATACTTACAAAGCATATGCGGTATACGTCTCCATCTTTGGCATATTTCTCCACCTGGCGACGGTAGTTGATCTCATCTTTGTGAGTCGTTTCCCTGCGCTGACGGTCCTTTTTGAACAATTGGTAGATATCCCATGACTTGTCCTTAGTATCGCTTGTGAGGACTGCCACGGCGAATCGACCAAGCGAACTGAGCAACTTATCAACGGAGTATAGTTGCCAGCCGTTTTGCAGGTAGAATCTTCGAAGTGTTTCCTCTACGTGAATCATGTCCATGTCACCCTTGACAACTTCCTCAAACATGCCTAGTACCTGTTGGTAATAGTTTGCATTGAAAGAGGTGTCTCCGAAAAAGTCGCTTGGTAGTTTATCGATGAGCTTGAAATCGGTCGCCGGCTTCTCCGATTTTGCGTTCACGACCTGGTCATGGACTTCGTTTTCGACCCTCTTTAGGTTCACGAGACGCTCGTAAAGTATGACTAGCATTCTGAAGAAGCAGTATATCGGGAGGTTGGCATACATGTTGTATGTGTCACGTTGGAAAGGCTCATCAGGGGCGATATCGTTCTCGTTGCCTAGAGTTGGATGTTCCAGCCACTTGTTCAATGGACGCTCTTCTGCAGGTTCGCCACTGGGGCTATCAGCGACGCCAGTCATTTCATCGTCGATGTTCGAACCAATATCTGGAGTTGTTGCACGACTACCAGAGGCATTGCTGTCCTCGCGATGCCTTGTGGATGCTCGGCCTTTGTCAAGCACACCTCGAAGTAAATTTTGGTTCTTGCCCTTGCCACGGGCTGATCGAGAGGATACATCGTCGGGGCTGGTCATTTCATCATCCAGGTCCTCCTCACCTGGAGAACCGTTAGGCGAGATACGGATGCGCTCGTCGAAGGTTGCGACATCGAGTCCAAAGAACATGGGGATGAATTCCTTCATAAAGTTCAACAAACGCGGGTGGTCAGAGCTTTGGTTATTTTCTACCTGTACGAGCACCAAACGGGCTGCGTCGTACAGGACATCAATGTCGTCGAAGGCATATTCGAACTGCCATTGCGGGACATAGAGTTTCTGGACCTCACGTTGCCGCTTTTGTTCTTCGTGCTTGACCTGGATCTCGGTCTGCAGTGTCTTGGTCTGAAATTGTCGCTTGTCTGCTTGTTTTGCACCGATGCTTTGGTGATCAAGACTTTTCCAGAAGATCCTCTGAGTCTGTTCACGCCAGACTTTCTCCCACTCGCGTTGCGCCGCTTTCCATTCCTCAAGCTTGGATTTCAGACGACCAAGAACGACAGGGACAACTTTGTATGGTGAATCGAAGAGACTGTCAAGAACCAAACGTCCTTTTTCGCGACCATATACTTTGAGGATCACACGCTTGTAGATAGCCTCGCTTTGCCCACCGAGTCCCTTTGGCAGTACAAAGTTGAGACGATCTTCCGGTAACATCTGGTATAGTTGCTGTGCAATGGGTTCTAATTGCTGTACAGTACGAAGACAGGCTTCGATGTTGAAGTCATAGTCATGGCGTTCTTCTTCGATGCGATGAAGACCCTCTTCATGTTGATTCTTGCGATGTGCGATAAATCCAGAATCTTCCGATGCCCAAGTGGGATGCGATGCCCATTCGTCGTTCAGGACAGAGCGACAAAGATCGTCGCGACCACTGCACACACGCATGCGATCTCTCTTTGGCAATAGCCTATAGCTGGGTCCCAGGCCACGACAGTTTGAAAGGGAAACTTTCGAGCTGAATGATTGGATGGCTCTAGCTTCGAGAGTTTCTGGTTTGGGGTCATAGCCCATGAAATGTTTGAAATAGGTCATAAGCTCAGGATTACCGCCGAGAAAGCTGTGAGCTCTCTGTATAAGCAACTCAGAGCTGATGAGATCTTGCGAAAACAGATTGCAGAGCTTCAAGAACTCATTCATATTATTCTTGTTACCGATAAACTTCTTTGCGCGGTCGAAGAAAGCCAGTTCATCATGCGTTGCAGCGGTCGATGACGTTGGCGGGATCGGCTCAGGAAGAGCTGGAGTCAAGGTAGGCGATACAGGGGGTCCCTCGGGGACTGTAGATTTGTTCATAGTATGGTGTTGTTTGGTTCGCTGAAACGAGTGACCGACCATTAGTGTCTGCTGGTAGGTGTATGTATATATGCGACGCCACACAAAAGAAAAAAAAACCAACAATGAAATTCGGCAGATGACGCATTAGGACGAGGGTATGAGCCGCAGAAAGAAGCTTCAATAGTGCTGCATGCGAATCGAAAGCTGAACAATGAGGGCTGAGTTGTACAGGAGGGCAGGAATAAAGAATAATGGAGGATAGTTAATGGAATGCAGTTACTAACCTTGGCACCCGGAGGATAGCCTCCACGGCTACTGTGTGCTACTTCAAGAGCAGGGGGTGGGATTGCAGCCTGCCCGGCAACAGGGCCCTGTCTGTCACCTCTCTTCCGCTTGTTGCTATCTTTCGCCGGAGTGGGTGCGAAGTTCCCGATCGGAGGAAGACGACCACCTTGCTCGGGTCTTGGGGTCTGTTGTAGTTGCTGAGTATGAGCTATGTAAGTAGCATCACTGCGTATATTGCTTGTCTGGGCTACATCTTCGGCCGTCTGGCGGGCAGCGAGTGCGGCTCTTTGCTGGGCTCCGGTAGTGGAATCGGGTAGGAATTGTTTGAAGTCTTCCAATAAGTCTGGGGCACCTCCGAATAATGTCGTGACTTGAGCGTATACGTCCTGGATAGGCTTCGACTCTCGTTGATAAGTCTGCAGAATCTCGAGGAACTGCTTGTAGATATCCGGTTGTGTCGCGAAACGATTCTTGATTTTGTTGACATAGCTGATCGCGTGGTTGAACTCGACCGGCCCTCTTTTCTCAGCAGTACTACCAGCACCGGATGGCGCGGCAGATGCGATACCGTTGATAGACTGGCCATGGAGGTGGGCAGCAGCGCCACCAGGCGGCGACTGCATACCTTCCGGGCCTTGACCAGCGTTAGCAACCACAGCAGCATTTTGGAGTGAAGACATGCTACGCTGCTCTAGTTGTCGAGCTTCGACCTGTGCGGCAGATTCTGGGTGTGCCCTTTGTATTTCAGGCGACATCGAAGCCGGCTGGCCGGGCTGCGGACCATATGGGCCGGATCGCCCCGGCCCAAAGACGTCTGAGCCTTGTGGTACCGACTGTTGCCAATTATTGCCGCCATCTCGGTTTGACTGTTCGTAGAATTGCTGATCTGACGGAGTAGACGTGATGCCATTCGTCACACTTTGGGATAGAGGGTGGACTCCCAATGCCGATACTGTCGTACCCATTGGTGTAGTTACTCTGATTGTGTTCGGGTCGTCGCCTGTACCACACTCTATACGATATCCAGGCGGGAGGAATGTATTGAATCCTTGGATCAATGCAGGGTTCCCAGAGAAAAGTGTGGAAACTCTGTCGATAACACCAGGAGTGTCAATTCTACGTCAAGAGTTAGCCGCGCGCAACAAGTTCACGCTTCCAGGCTGTCACTTACGCGCCACTCTTGAAATCTTTCATGATATCCAAGAACTGATTATAGACAGTGGGCTGTTCGCCAAATTGTATCTTGACTTGGTCAAGATAGCTGAGTGCATCCTGTGACGCGGTGGATATTAGGTACTGTATGAGTGTGAATGAGTAGTGATACGTACATTCAGTATAGGCTGCTGTCCTTGTCCCACATTCACTGGTGGCTGTTGCCCTTGTCCTACGTTCACTAGTTGTTGCTGTGGCTGCTGTTGCTGCTGCTGTGGTTGTGCATTGCCACCAGAGAAAGGGACGAGAAGAGTCTGAGGCGGTGGCTGGACAGCGTGTTGATTTCGAGCATTGCTCTCACTTGGAGCAGTTTGACCTGAACCATTTGCAGACAGCCCATTGACTGGTGCGCTGATAGGACCTGGTAAGCCACTTGTGCCTGTCATGACGGCAGCATTACCAAGTAGACCGTTTGGACCATGTATACCTCGAGTCTGAGGAGCGACTGCAACAGGCTGGTGAATTTGTATCGGTCCTCCATGATTCTCGTGCGCGGCCTGCTCTTGATGGTGCCGTTCACGGTTCTCACGATCGCGTTGCTCGGCCGCGGCCATCTCCAGGTGTCGATCGAGCTCTCGACCATCTCTCCCGTCAATCCTTCTTTCCATGTTTGGGGGAGGTGGGCCATGGTGTTGGGCGTGAATCGACTGGTTCAGAGCAGGCAGTGGGTATGGGCCGCCAGGCATATTTGGCGTGGCGTCAGACCCTGTCGGTAGCGCTCGCTGAGAGGCCTGATGTGGAGAAGTTTGTGCAGGTTGTGCAAGTCCTGAGATTGACGGTAGGCTTTGGCTCGGTTGTCCAGGAGGGTGATAGGAGCCTAGAAGTAAGTTAGAAGGTAATCTTTGTAGTTGGCAACACGGGTGATATCACGAACCTGGGGGAGGTGGTAGCACCGGGCCACCACCAGAAGTTGGATTTTGCGATTGTGGTGGTTGCGCAGGTGCAGAAGTACCACTACGAAAAGATGTGTTAGCTAAATGTATAGGACGTATTGAATCGCTTGCGACGGCTCACGACCTATGCATAGGCGAAGTTGTACTTACTCGTATCTTCCTATGAATGGTCTTGACGATGGCCCAGATCCTGAATCATTGTTTTGAGGACCTGTTCCAGGAGTCTGATTCTGTCCTGAAGCCCACGGCTCGCGAGATCCTGAATTCATTATAGGCAACGCCAGCCGATCGTCCGTTTGATTTATTCGTCTTGTTCGACACCGAAACAGTCGCTCCCAGAATTCGAAGCGCCGTGTTCAAGGGGTGGTATTTGTATAGTAAGGTGTATGCTCGATGAATTAGGGAGGTAGCGGACGGCATGCGCCTTGTAAATGTTCGAAACTTCCTGTTGCAGCGCAAAACGCGGAGCGTGTTTGAGCTGATGGCGCGTTGCTAGGTCTTCGCAGAAGAGAAGGTAGATCAAGCAAGAAAAACGGAGCTTAAGGAAGCCCAGAATCTCTCTTCACATAGGTAGAGCCGCCGTAGAGGGAGGGGTAAACGTGTAGGTAGACAAGTGGTGATCGTGAGGGAGCTCTGATTGCGCTTTCATGACCAAAGCAGAATCTCGCGCAAGAGCTTCGGAGAAACAATTTTCCATGGGTCCATCACGCAGGGGTACCTGGGCAGTTGAAAGCATGCGTCAGTGGTCTGTGCACACATCATTCAACGCTTTGTACTGAGCAATCCATACATCGAGCATCATTATATTGACCGCAGCTAAGTCTGGATAACCCGTGTTTGACGCGCTTGTCAGCATCACTTCCCTCTACCCTGACTACTTAGAGTCGCACTCTTCACCTATATTTATACCGGAATACTTTGACCATTTTGATGGTCGTCTCACGTATATTCGCCAGTGATGGAGTATATCCATCAATCATTTGGACATCATAAAGCAGTCTCATGTATTACAAGCATGCAAACAGCGCACTTCTGCGCTATATTCCGACGGATGAACCATAAGACGAATGAATGGGCTGCGCGTAGACTGGCGTTTCCATCCCAGACTACTTCTACCAGTGATGATAACTACGGATTCGTGAACGCGAGACCGCTCACTAGATAAGAACCGGTATTCTCAACCACGATATCGCAGGGCAAGTAAGGCCGCTAAATGATTTGCGTGGCAAGCTCGCTCGCCAGCTACGTATAGCTTCCGAGATTGTTCTGGACAAGTACGTCCCTCAAGGTTTCCCGTTACGCGATATCAGGATGTGCTGTGATACTCAGTCATTATGCGTAGAGGAGAGATTTGTATTATGTCTGCGCTCATCCAGTGTAGCAAAGGCTTGTAGAAGATAGATCCAGGGACTGCTCCACTCTGCACATCTTCACTTCGAAATACCAACACCGGTATCAGTCGATAGCCAGATGAAACAATATAATCAGAGTGAGATTTGACGAGCAGGTAGAGGCACGCCACATCACAGCATGCCTTTCCAACGACACTAGAGATCGACAACAATTTGAGAACCGAGAGTGGGATGCACACCGAACAAGGGTAGTATGGCATCTCAAATAGTTTTCAAGTGAAAAGCATTGCACTTTGAGGGATAGATAGCGAAGACAGAGCCGAGACGAGAACTGGAGAATACCATTAGTGTAGATTCTGTGAGCAATATCTTCGGCGGCCACTCTATTGGTAATAAATATTCAACGTACCGTCTCGTGGTGTCGTCTCCGGAAGGGTAGATTGTCAAGTTCACGGTATACAGGCAGGGGATCAATTCAAGTCGCACAAGATCAGACTTCAATGCGTCGCTGTCTTGGCTCTTGTGGCACGGTGGGGTATAGTATCACGCCCACAGTGGTGCAGGCTGTAGTCATCGCATGGCCATGCCCAGACTCGAAGAGGCTTGTGCCCACCTATTGTGCGATACATAGGTTGCGAGAATGTCTGAATCCTTCATGGATATTATGAGCCGCCATGGTCAACGAAGGTATGGAGTCAAAGTCAAAGATATGCTGTAAATACGTGATAGATTGAACCATCTTGAGATTGAGCGATGAGGGATCTTTTGCGTCCAGCGCCCCTTGTTTTCGAAAAGGCAAGAGGCGCGAGATCATCCTGTACCAAAGATTCCGAGGACTTATGGTGGTGTGGAGGCTAGAGTGGCCGAACGGAGTTACCCCACATCCTGGAGCTGATGTTGTGGTTGCAGTAGTGGCAGGGTTATGTTCGGGTGCATACATCGACGTACATCAGAAAGACGCCCGCTGAATCACCAGGATACCAGAGCACCATAGTTGGCATTCCGCAGAAACCCAACCGAAAATTCGGGTTTGATAGCGAAGGTACTCGTGATTCCTGCATGGCTGCATGGCTGCATGAGTGAGATCGAGCTGCTCGTTGTAATAGCCATGGACATCCGAAGGTATCTCCGGCTAAAAATGCACTCGAGATAACCAAACCGCTGGGGACATGATGCAGGATGCGACCCGGCCTTCGCAACGCAGCTTGGATACGATATCCCGAAGTGGCATTGCATAGTCAACAAGTCTATGATATGTGTCTAAAATACCCGGAGACAGACCGAAGTCCGTGATGCCTGCCACCTAGATCCTAAGGGCTTAGGGATATTAGCACATGAGAAACGAAAACCGTTCACCAGTGCTTGGCAAGAATGAGGTCGGATGATGATGGCTGCCCACATTCATCCACGAACAACGAATGGGAACGAAGCCAGGACTGCGGCGTTTCCCCATGATCGGCCGTTAAATATGCAGGATGAAACAGCATGGAAGTAAGCGAGCCAACTGTGCAGTTCAGCAGCCCGCACGAAATTTGACGTGCTGGTGACCCAAGAAGCAAGACAAGCCTCGCTGAAGAGGGGCGGGGAGTGTGGAAGAAGTTCACCAACTACGGCAAACGCTCGATTCGGAGAACTAGCATACACGTAGTATTCGAAGTGCATCCACAATATGGTCGGTAAGGGTACGGTGTCATGGCTGCAGGAAGACTACGAACTGCCATCCATAGAATCTCACCTGACGTGTGAGTGGACGTAAGGACAAGCTAGCGGAGAGCGGAAACAACACGAAGCATATCTGGGAGGCTGTGAGAGGCTACACCACGGCTGGTTAAGAAAGACTAAGAGAATTGAATCGAGTCTCACATTGTGTTGACGTGATCCATCGTCGAGTCCATCTTCCATCCACGGGGTGGCAGCCAAAGGTTGTGGCTGTGATGATATCTATTGGTGTGGGGATTATTGGGACTTACAATTGACCCTAGGGTAAGGACATACCAGGAGACTAGGCAAATATAGGTTAGAGGCAACATTAGCTGGATGCAGAGGTGGAGGACAAGGACCCAGTCACCCAGGACCCCTCACTTTCCCTTACGGACGCCAGTGCCAAAGCGGACTCAGTGCTTAGGTACGCCGTTTCTCAGAGGAACCACACACACACACACACTTACCTACCTATACTTCGTCTAACTTTCTCCTGTGCTTCGTCTGCCGTGAACTTTTCTTTACTATACTTCGATATCTTCTATTCACGTCTGTCCAACTACGCGTCTCGGTCCAGCTCCTGTCCAATTACGTCTTCGCTATCTTTCACGATGCGCGTCTGACTGGTCTTGTTAAACATCTCAACCCGGCCGTCCTTGAGCGAATGCCACCACGCGTCGTGACCTCGATCGGCCCTCTTACGCTCGAGTTCTCGCCCGCGAATCTCGTCTTGCTTGCAAACAAGAGCAGTGTCCATGATGGTCCCGCACCCAACTGCCGCATAATCCGCCATCTGCCTCCCCCCGGCTGGGCGGACCACGACAACAAAGGAACTATAGTCATAAGAGAAAGAGATTCTGATTCCTTCTGTCATAATGTCAGAGGAAGTTCCCAAACCTATGGCTCCTCCAGCTGTTACAGCCCTGCGAGAGGCTGCAGCTGGTGAGCGTCATCTTGGACCACGCATACCGATGGAAAGGTCGGTCAGCCAAGATATTCGAGAGGAACGACAAGACCTGAAAGAGGCCGCTGAACACAGCCTTAATGTGCTCATGGACTTGGATCTCGATGGCAATGTTCGATGGGTTAGTCTGAGCTGGGAAGAAGTCATAGGAACATCGCCGGATACTGTAAAGGGAAAGCCTATCTCGGACATCCTGGTGGGCAATAAGACCGCATTCGCTGATGCTGTGGATTCAATGAAGAAAGATGACTCTCGAAGTCATATCATTCGCTTTACAATGCAGATGGGGCCTTCTTCGGTCCTCAGACCAGATCCCAAGTCTCCAACGTCGCCAACTAGCGTTGATCCAGCAACCTCTGAACACGAGGAGACAGAGTACCTGAACCTAGAAGCACAGGGGATTATGGTTTACGACTCGACGACAGGAAATGAAAGTCATGTGAGTTTTCACTAAGTGGTGCTCGTGATCTAGGGACTTTGCTAACAGCGGAAGACTATGTGGATGATCAGGCCCTCCGTCGTTCGCGAAGTGACGATCGATCTACCCGAAATACTGGTGGAGTCCTTAGGAATAGGCGCAGAGATGCTAGCTCATTATCTGACGGGCCTGGCAGAGGCGGGCCCGACCAATTCGGGGGAGCATGCCCCTCCATTGCCTGTCTTATGTCGAATCTGTGAACGCCAAATTACTCCGTGGTGGTTCGAGAAGCATACCGAACTCTGTCTCCAGGAACATAAGGCCGAGATGGATGTTCAAATGGCACAAGAGAATCTTTCAGAACATCGCAATGCCATTGTCAGAGTCTTGGATGCGTTGGAAACCAGTCACCAACAAGTCACAGCTGCGTCAACGGAAAGCTCAGGGACTTTATCCACGGTCCCAGAGTACAAGGGCTTGCCTATACAGCCGTCGTCAACACCTTCATCTGGTACTGTGTCCGGACGCGCGTCTCCCGCCTCGCCTCCATCTCGATCTCAGGACAGGTCTACCGGATTTGGACATCACCGAGCACGGTCCTTTGCAGTCCGGAGGCCTATCGCCAGGATAGTGGAGCTTGTGCTCGACCTATGCGACACTGCAATTGAAATCAACACACCAGCCATCAAAGACAATCGTGGTACCTCGAATGAGCTACGTACCCAATCACCACAGTCAGAGAACCGTATCTCGCAAGTATTGCAATGGCAGTCACCCAATACAGGCTCTTTAGAGCAAGGTCTCGCTCTTCTATGTGAAGACACTTCAAAGCTCGCTCGAGCTAAAGTTGACAGTGTGTACCGTCATCGTCGAATTCTCGAATATTCGGAGAGAATAAGGTGTGAGTTTGACGTACTTGTGCATGAATGCATCGAGGCCGCGATGCACAAAGCTGCCAAAATTGCTGCGGGAGAAGATAGCGAATCTTCTGAAGAGTCTGCTTCACAGGTAGACGAAGACGAAGACGAAGATGAGCCGTCTGGATCCTTGCTGGCTGCACCTGAAGAGAATGTTCCGGATGGTGGTATATTTCCAGGATCGTTCGATGCCCCTTCTTCTATGGCGCAGGCGTTGCGCAAAGCCTCTGATGCTCTAGCTGCAAACCCCGAACGTAGAGCACCTTCAACCACAGCCTCTACCAGATCAAGTAGTCCACATGGTAGCCAAACGCCTCGATCGCATGCCGGTACAACGGGTTTCGTCTCACAGACTAAGCGAGCATCCATGCAGTTTGAAAGTGATGCGGGTGCGGATAGTGACGCCAGCGTCAGGTCATCAGCCAAGTCTGCAGCTAGAAGAGGTGACTCTCCTGGTTCCGAATTGAACCTCAGTCGCGTTGCAAGCTCTCGCGAACGCAAGAGAAAGAGTTTGGTCCTTCCAAGTGTAATGTCAAGCCGGCAACAGTCTCCCGCGAGAAGCATGGGTCCACCATCTTCCCCTCTAAGGACGAAGCCACGCATACCTAGTGGAGCAGAGCCTTTCCACTCCCCTATAACATCCCCTGTTCTGTCCAACAGTGACTTCTCTTCACCGGCCATTGCTCCGCAGCACAATCATCATCATCATCAGCAGCACCACCGACGTCAGTCATCGGCTGCTGGTTCCGACATTCTGCGACCTTTGTCACCGCGTATGGTGCCAACTAGCAATCCCCAGCCTCGTGCTGTAGCTCCCTCTATCAGGGATTTTGAGATTATCAAACCTATTAGCAAAGGCGCATTCGGGAGTGTCTACTTGGCAAAAAAGAAGTCGACCGGAGATTACTTTGCAATCAAGGTTCTCAAAAAGAACGACATGGTGGCCAAGAATCAAGTCACCAATGTAAAAGCTGAGCGCGCAATCATGATGTGGCAAGGTGAAAGCGACTTCGTAGCGAAGCTTTATTGGACGTTTTCAAGCAAAGACTTCCTGTACCTCGTCATGGAGTATCTGAACGGAGGTGACTGCGCATCGCTTATCAAAGTTCTAGGAGCTCTGCCGGAAGATTGGGCGAAGAAGTATCTTGCAGAAGTTGTCATGGGAGTGGAACATCTCCATAGTCGCAACATCGTCCATCGTGACCTGAAACCCGATAACCTTCTCATCGATCAAAAGGGTCATTTGAAGTTGACAGATTTTGGACTGTCACGAATGGGTTTGATTGGGCGCCAAAAGAATGCACTGAATAGAAAGTCAGATGAAGCAGCTGTGCCTGATCTCCTCAAACAGGGTCCCTTTCAACGCGCTAAATCGATTGGATCATCGCGTTCGGCCTCGTTCGACTTTCAAGGCAATAATGCCTCTCCATCTGCCACACCAAGCTTGACACCGGCCCTTACGGGTGACATCGGTCAGCCATCGTACTTCAATCTCAATCGTGATAGTTCCCACAACCGCGAAGCCAGGAGAACGTCAGGCAATCGGAGTGATAGTGGCGATACTGATGTACTGCAGGCCATGTTTCGTCGCTTCTCTCTCGTAGAAGAGCAGCAAGCCAATCGTAAATCACCCATCGAAGAAGAGAATCCCAGCGAAGACAGTGGCTCCCCAGATCCCTATACACTGCATCCCATACTGAGCCAATCGAGCGCCGCGCAAAACATGACACCTCCTCAAGTGTCAACCATGCTACCCCCGCCAACTACCTTGTTTGATCCTGAAGACAAGAACCGGCGATTCGTTGGTACACCCGACTATTTGGCCCCTGAGACCATTGAAGGTGATGGTCAAGGAGAAGTAAGTGATTGGTGGTCCTTGGGATGCATCTTGTTCGAGTCCTTGTATGGTTACCCTCCTTTTCATGCCGATACACCCGAGGAAGTGTTCCAAAATATATTGGACCGCAAGATCGACTGGCCAGACGAGGAGAACGATATGGTATCAGACGAAGCAAAGGATCTGATGAACCGGCTCATGTGCGTGGACCCGAACAAACGCCTTGGTGCCAATGCCGAGGAGAGGTACTCCTGTGGCGGGGAGGAAATCAGAAATCATCCGTGGTTCAGCGACATCAATTGGGAGACTTTACGTGAGGATGAAGCATCCTTTGTTCCTGCTCCTGAAAATCCAGAAGACACCGAATACTTCGATGCACGAGGTGCTACGTTATCCAGTTTTGCTCCGGAGTTCGAAGATCAGCAGTCGTCCTCCAACACCAATACCCCCGGAGCAGACTATCCTGATCGACCACATGATGCACTTTCAAGGATTAGATCACAAGTCAATGTCAACACTATGAAAAGGGGTCTCATTCCGCTGCATATACCTCCGCACGTTAGAGAGGGAAGAGGTCGCCGACTTAGTGAACCAATGGCACAGGACGACTTTGGAAGCTTCAACTATAAAAATTTGCCCGTACTCGAGAAAGCCAACAAGGACGTTATACAAAAACTTCGAGCAGAGGCAAAGCAATCACAAAGCAAGCCACCTTCTACACTTACATCACCAGGTGTAAGTTCGCCGACGCCTTCGCTCGAGTCTAGCCCAATGTTACCAATGCCGCTCAAGCGCACGATGTCCACGAGCAAGAGCGGCCAAAATGCGAACCGACCGGCGTCGCCTTCGGTAAGCCAAGCGAACTCTTCGCCAAGTCGAACGTCTCAACCTTCGTCACCTTTGTTAGTACAATTCAGCACAGGCCAAAATCATGAGCGACGAAAGACTTCGAGCGGCTCCTCTTCACTCTCTCATCAGCAGCCGTCGCTGCAACCAGGTAGCTTCTTTGATCAGAGTCGTCTTCCACCCGGTCTCAAGACTAGTTCTAGCGTGTCGTCACCGGTCAAGATTGCCAAGACTCCCGGAGCAATGCCAGGCCTTCACACTGAGAAGACGTTCCCCGGTCAACGGCACTCTTCAGGTTCTGGTAGCTCACTAACATCCCCAAGAGCTCGATCTCAGACTGTTGGTTCTCAAGAGAGCGAAGCATCCAAGGACTCACTACCAAGTCATCACAAAAGGAGGAGTCAAGTCATGGATGTGTCGCCATCTTCATCTGATAATGAGGATCAAAGGGCCAAGGCACTTCTACGAGTCCAAAGGCGAAGGCAAAGCTCACGCAGGCTTTCACAAATCAACATAACCGATGGCCCATTTTTTAGACCACTAGATGTATTGGTATGCGAAGACCATCCCGTCTCGCGCTTAGTCATGGAAAAGTTGCTGGAGAAATTACGATGTCGTACAATAACAGTACAGGATGGCTCCGAAGCCGTGCGGTATGCTATGAGCGAAGTCAAGTTCGATATTATCATGATGGAATTCAAACTTCCCCAGATCAACGGTGCCGACGTTGCACGGATGATTAGAGACACCAAGAATGCCAATTGTCATACCCCCATCGTAGCTGTCACAGGCTACTTGAAAGACCTACAAGCGCCACATCATTTCGATGCTCTGATTGAGAAGCCGCCTACTATCGCAAATCTCACAGAAGTCTTGGGTCGACTTTGTCAATGGAAACCTCCACCGCCCAATTGGACACCAACAGCATACTCAGCCCTTGCTCCGTCCAGTCTACGCATGGAATCGTCCCGCTTGGGCGATAGTCCTACGTCTAATACATCAAGCTTTCCTCAAATGCCTTCTGGTAGCTATCGTGGATCTAGTCGGGAGGATTCCATCAGCTCAAGCTTTTTCGGAGACGGTGAAAGTATGAATGACCTACCTATCGTCATCAGTCGATCGGCAACAGAGGACTGGCGTGACAGAGACCTGAGCACCGCACTTGGTGGTCTTGGTATTACAGAGGAGGCCATTGTAACATCAGATATGAAGTTACCACCACGAACCGAAGAGAGGAGCCTGGCTCTGGACCATCAGAATTCAGCTCCCGCGGTGTTGCAACATCCTACACCCAAGGAACACCGCTCAGGCGAGCAGAGCACCAAGATTCGAGTACAAGAGAACAGGCGAAACGAAGCAGCAGATATGGGAGATGACGAAGATGAGGAGCTTGGTGATGCACAGGTGCGCGCCAAAAGTCCCAGGACTCGGCCTAAAGCTTCGTCGAAACTTGGAACCGAGATGATGCGGACCAACAGCCACGGTAGCGTCATTTCTGTAGAAGAGATCAAGGATACTGTCGACGTACCATCTTCAATACCGCCATGTATCACCGAGGAGATCAACCCACTCGAGACAAGCAAGACTCCCAAACAGCAAGTCTCAATGACACCCCCTGAGATATTCCCACCTCGGCCAGGAGACAATGTACAGATCATCGATATGGATGCCACGCCCAAGGCAGTGCAGACTGATTTGTTGGAAATATCCCCTATGCCTACACCAAAAGCCTCGGCACTCAATGCCAGCGTCGAACGTTCTGACAAGTCATCGGGCTCGCCAAGTGAGCGAAAATAGAAAATCTGTCTGAGTCTGACTACCTTGGCTCCGTAGCCCAACCCAGTCTTACTACTTTCCCTTTGTCCGCCTTCTCTTTGTGATTAATTTCCTGCAACTTATTGAGCTTTGAGCAAGGTGTTGGCGGAGTTCCTGTTGCCATTGTGTATAAGCATTTTCACTGGCGTTACCCAATGTTCACAAAGACAGGCATTCCTGCCACTACTACTTTCCTTCAGTTTGGGGACCTCGCCACGAATCAGCGGAACATTCATCTTTTCTCAATCATATTGTTGTGTCGTTTGGGGACCTGATCAGTCCTTGGCCCGTGGGCCCTTTGAGCAGATCACAACCCAATTGTTTTTTTTTGATCCTTGTCCTCAGTTGGCGTGCGCATTTCGCCGCTTTGTCAAGGAACACATACCTCGACAGCCTACGTACCTACAGTGGTGACCCATCGTTTCGATTGCTTGCTCGTATATAATTTATTAACAACAATCACAAAATTGAGAACTCACCCTCCCCGCCTCCATGAATGGTGTATGTGCATGTGTGTGTGTGTGTATTGAATCTTGTCTGTGTGGTGTTTTGAGGCCTGTGCGTATCCTGCTCACGGCTTGAGGATGTATGTGTTCAGGAAACATCCGCAGAATATAATTATCAGGCTTTGATATGTGCGTGTGTGTATTGTATTGTATTGTATTGTATTGTATTGTATTGTATTGTATTGTATTGTATGTATGTGGATGTGATATATATGCTGAACACATGAAAAAGTAAAATAAACCAGGCGGCTATGTAAGGGGCAGCAGACTTGCATGATCAAGGAGCTGATATTGGTATCAAAGTCGAACTCATATATGTGGACAGGAGTCCGAATATTCATGCTATCGTGTAACATTACTGTTTGTAGATAACGTGTGTTGACCTTCGTATTAGCACTCAAAGCAAACCTCTAATACGGATTAGTTTAGGGACACTTTGCTGCCTGAGATATGCCTAAACTGTCCCCAGACTAATATTCCCTTACTGGATGTATGTATACGGTTCATGAAGCACGCATACTCGTAGCAGGCCTATTCCAAAGGAATCATAAAAAGATGCAATGTTTTGTCTAGCGCCCGCTAGCGCCCTCACCAAAATCACGTCTGAAAATTCACCTTTTGCCACATATTAAATTAACCACGCCCTTAATTAAAAATTTAACCGATAATTCTGTGGAGAACAAAACGCCGTGTAATTCTATATACTTTTTACTATCTATAGCCGCGTCGTCGCGGACGAGTAGGGTTTATAAGCCTCTGGTGTCGTTTGGTGGTAGGTTTAAAAATTCGACTTTACCGTGGATTTTCCGGCGTGCCTTAGTGCCTTAAATTCAAGACTGCACGCAGTCTGCCGGCCGCAGGCCACCCTAGTTCCATATAATCATATCTCCTAACAACGACGAGACCTACTCCTCTTCCATCGATCAAATGTATTTTCACGGGCGCTGGTTTAGTCCAGATGGATCATCTGGATGTATATAAACCAAACAACTACTACATGCAACCGTGCGTGCTCTTATCTTTCACCCGTTCCCGGCGATCCACGGAGTCGGGGCGGGATAATAACCAACCATCTTAGCTCCGGCGGCGGCAACGGGAGGAAGACACGAAACAACAAGTGTAGATAGATAGAACAGATGTATTTACTGCTGTGGATAAATGATCCATAAAAGACGAAACCGTGTCATAGACGTCAACATACCGCAGTACGATCAAAGCGGATATTATATTTGGGGACCGCCGTGTTGTGCCGGTCACGTGCATCCAGGGGGCTGAATCGGCGTGTATATCAGCCCGAGCCGCGTCTGCTGGATGGATTAGATGGTTTCAGGCGGATGGGCAGGCATGGCACTGGTCGATATGCCATGGATGTGGAGCAAGCGACTCGGCTGTCCCTGCGCAGCTGTTCTTGTTCCTCTTTTCAGGGCTTTTTTTCGCGAAAGAGTCCAGACCCAACGCCTCAATGCCCCACACACACACACAAACACACACACGCCGCTTGATCTCTTCCATCTCACCACTCATTGCTACACACTGCGGGTGCATAGCTGCTCCGCCCGGCGGTGTATTAGGGCGCTGGCTCACTCGCTTTACGGCCGTCGTCGCTAGCTAGGGGCAGCCAGGCATGTAAGGATGGATTTCGTATGACTCGCTATGGTATGGCGTACTTGATACACGAGATCCCTCGACGGGATGATGCATGGCCGCCCGCCGAACATGAGTGTGAATGAGTGAGGGCTGGAAAGTCGGAGACGGGGGGGCTATAGTACGCTCCTCCGTGTGTTTCTGGGTTTGAGTGTAATCCGTCCGTGTGTGTGTGTGGCGCCTGGCTGCCTGGGTGTTTTTTGTCCGGGTGTGTAGATGTACATGTGTATGTATATATATATATATATCAGATGCCGGGGCTCGTGGCGTGAAGATGTTATGTGTCGGACTATCCATGATATTTGAGTATTCTTAGCGCTTTTCACATACACGCACGCACGCACGCACGCACGCACAAAAACACGCAGGACTGTGGCGTGGTTTGGGGCTTTGTCTGGACTTGAGTTGGCTTGTTCGCACATTGACTTGTTGACTTTTTGTCTTTTGTTTTTTGCGTCGTTGATCTTGGACAGTCAGTCAGTCAGTCAAACAGACAGGCAGACAGACAGACATCATGGGGAGGTCTTCTGAAGACACTCAGGCCAAAGACTTGCCGTCGGAAGCTCACTCTAGCACGTCCGAAGACCACTCGACATTGCCGGCGATACCTGAGCCGGAGGGCTTTAATCCGGGATGGCGGTTCTTTGCTGCCTTTTCGTCGCTGTCTGTGATTACACTCATGGCAGCACTGGATGCTACGTCTCTATCGGTGGCCCTGTCGGTATGTTTCTGATATTTTGAACATCTCTGGAGCAAAATCTGACACGCGTTCTTGTTAGATAATGGCTAAAGCTCTTGGTGGCACTGCAATCGAGGCTTTCTGGGCTGGTATGTTGTGCGCTATGCCATCTTAGGAATATTGTTTACTGACTTTGCCATAGGCACGTCCTTTCTCCTGACCAGCACCGTCTTCCAGCCGATTCTGGGCTCTCTGAGTAGTATCTTTGGACGCAAGCCTCTGATATACGTGAGCTTGGTGCTGTTTCTGGCCGGCTCGATAGTCGCTGCTGTTGCGAACAACTTCACGGTCATCCTTGTCGGTCGCAGCATTCAGGGGACAGGAGGCGGAGGTATCATTGTACTTACTGAGATTGTCGTGACGGACATGGTCCCCCTGAGGGAGCGTGGCAAGTACTTCTCCTTCATATCAGCCATGTGGTCTGTCGGCACTGTTGTTGGTCCTCTACTCGGTGGTGGCTTCGCGCAGAATGTCTCCTGGCGTTGGATTTTCTGGATCAACCTTGTAGGTCATCCCTTCGTTCCATGATATGTGGTGATATGACTAACGCACAACCCAGCCTTTCATCGGAATTGGCGCCGTTATGATCACTCTATTCCTGAAGCTCAACTACATCACAGCCGCATTTCTTGACAAGCTCCGCCGCGTCGATTGGCTCGGCATGATCCTCTTCCTGGCGTCCGTCACCGGCTTCCTCATCCCGCTATCCTGGGGTGGCATCATGTACGAATGGACCAGCTGGCGGACGCTCGTCCCACTCGTCTTGTGTGGCGCGGGCATGATTGCCTTTGTTGTGCACCAAGAGTGGTTTGCGCCCGAGCCCCTGATCCGCACCTCTGTATTCAAGAACCGTACGTCGGCGGCCATGTACGCGGGCACGCTGCTGCACGGCATGATCCTCTGGTCTGGACTGTACTATACCCCGCTATACTTCGAGGCTGTAAAGGGCTTCTCGCCCATCCTTACTGGCGTGGCGCTGTTTCCGCAGACTTTCACTGTTGCGCCGGCGGGTATGGCTGCTGGTGTGTACATTGCGCTCACGGGCAACTACCGCCGTATCGTGTGGGCTGGTTGGACGCTTACTGTGCTGGGATACGGCTTGTTGCAGCTTCTCGAGGTGGACTCGTCCACGGCAACGTGGGTGTGCGTCAACATGGTCGCGGGCCTGGGCACGGGTATGCTCTTCCCGGGCATGGGCATCGCGGTGCAAGCTGCTGCCTCGCAGGCCGATCAAGCGTATGCGGCGACGATGTTCAGCTTCATCCGGGCGTTTGGACAGACGATCGGTGTTGCGGTTGGTGGTGTCATCTTCCAGAATCAGCTCAAGAAGAAGCTGATGGACTCGGTGGTGTTTGCGCCGGTAGCGGATCTGTACAGCAGAGATGCCAGCGGGCTCGTTGAGATCATCAGGGCTATGCCAGATGGTGCGGAGAAGCTGGAGCTGCGAGGTGCATATACAGATGCACTGAAGGTGATTTGGCTGGTCATGTGTGTGCTCGGGGGCGTGGCACTGATCCTGTCGGCGGTATCGAAGCAGTTTTCTCTGGACCAGGAGATGGCAACCGAGCAAGGTTTCCAGCACAAGGAGAAGAAAACCGACGAGGAGAAGACCGCGGCGTAGATTTTTTGTTGGGTATGTTGGTGTTGTAATGATATTATGATTGATGTAGTATGGACGGATCCCAGCTCAGCATTGGCGTTTGGTGTGCGAGATATATAGGTAAATATAGGCATATAGAGTGTAGTATTCATATTAATATTCCATATTCTAACCTTGATGGGGATGTTAATCTTTAATGGTCTGCGTCGGAGCATTGTGACTTCCCCTAACATAAGCCAGACCCGATCAGCACCGTCATGGACTCCAGAAATGTGTCTGAGCCGCAATAGTACCCTCTGAAAGCATTCCAAAGGATGAGAATGCTAAGTCATGGCGATAATGAAGAATATTCCATGGGGTGAGGAGTTGTAGGACAAGATATTTCTGTGATATATCACTTGGACCGTTGTAGGAGAGAGAGGGTAGTGACTCGTTTTTGATTCTTATGATGGATAGGAAACTGAACTTGTGGGCTGATAGAGCGACGATTTCCCACTATGCTAGAATCATTCACTGATGATGACAGCTGCGTTAAGCAAATGGCTCATCTTAAAGTGTGAACCGACAAACATAAAGATAGCTCCTCCGTCCTCGGCGTAGCAAGTGATACTTGACGTTTCCGACGATCTGTTTACAATTATGGCAATGTCCAAATCTTTCACATTTCACTAGCGAGGCCAGCACAGTACCGAGTCTACGCAATATACCTTCGAGCATAATAAATGGATCGCCCTACCTGAAAAGGTTCAAAACCTGAGCGACGACCAGTAATGTACTTTCGATGAATGCTGCGAGACAGATTAATACCAAGCGATATACAAAACATCACTACGCATTGCTATATCAGTTCAGTTCATGTTTATTGACAGAAGCCTTTTGCGACTACCAGTGTGTTGTTTTCTAGACATTGGAGCTGTGCGAACAGCTTGGCTTTGAACAAATTCGCGATACGCATTCTATAAGGTATTATCATACAGACTATAGTCATGTAGAGATTATACTTCCTTATGCAGTAGTCAATAAATAGATGTGTGGTGATGTCTAGAGAGCGCTGACTCAGTCACGGTGGATCTGACGCGTCGACTGACTCGTTTCAATTCTTCGCGTCTCCACTTCGGAGCTTGAAGCTTCCCACGTTTACAGCGCTTTGACCCGGAAAGGACGACAACGTCTCCGCCGGGCGCTGGATTCGATCGTCTTATCTCAGTGTTGCCCAATCTCGGCTCTACCATTCACTGTCTTGTTTGTTGCCAATGATCGCCGTACGGACGCAAACGGGAACTTTGGGAACAGGGACCCAATGTGAAGGCTGCGCAGGATCTGTTGGAAAGCCTCAATACGTTTCTACTTCGCCGCCTTCTTGTGTGATATAATGCCGCTACTTTCACGACATGGCACCCGCAGTTTGTTGCGCACGGTGAACGGCAAGACCCACGCCACAGACCAAGACCATGAGGAGGCAAGACCGACTACAACGACAAGCAAGAGGGAAAAGACGAAAGAAGAGATTGAAGAAGAGATCAATCGCTCCCCGCGCAGCTCAGACAGCGAGTCTTCGCCTTTGAGGAATGACGCTACACTGGAGGGCAAAAGCTCCAGCAATACCACCAAACGTCCGTCAACACCAAACCTCTTCGCAGCGAAGCCGACCAAAAGGACCAACAAGCCCCGAGTCAGAGCTCCAACAAGAGCAGCATGCAACAACTTGAACGAAGCGAGGAAGCGGAGAGCTGAGAATGAGCACGACGATGTGTCTCCCAAAAAGAGGCCGCTTAGCCCCACACAGTCTGCCGACAGCTGGAATGAAGCCGCTTTCATCAAAGCGCCAATGCGAAAAATGAAGACAGCAACGTATGGGAGAGCCAACATACGCAAAACCACGTTTGGACCTAGCAAAAGCTCGAGCAGCAGCGCTGGAACAAACACGGAAGAGCGATTACATGGGTCAGTGGCGAAGTCGTCAGTGAAGCCAGAGAACGGCATGGCCGCAAGATTTGCAGGGTTGAGCAAACGAGCTTCTCCTGTGCAAGAAGAGCCTGTGAAGCCAAAGGATGATCTGGGAGCGAGATTCGCCTTGTTGTCGGCGCCCAAACAGATGGAGGACGAACATCCGCCTTCTTCGGCTGAAAGCCTGAAGGAAAGGTTTACTGGTCTCGGTACGACGGGATCGAGCGTAAGTGTAACAACAGCAACTACATCTGCTCCGAGAAACGACACTCTGAGATACAGCTCCCCTCTCAGTTCTCCACCAGACAGCGAAGCGTCAGATGTCGAAGGACTGGAGTATACAGGCGCTATTTGCCCGTTCTGCAGAGAACCCGTGGATCCAACGATACTCCAAGCCTTCCTCGGTACTCGAAGGGCATTGAAAGTCCGACAGCAGAATGAATTCCATGTCGTTCACAAGAAGCATTCTGCGCTACAGGAATACAGAAAGCAGGGTTATCCCGAGGTCGATTGGGGCAGCTTGGAGAATCGACTCGCCAGCCACCACACCTATCTGGAATCCATTCTCGAGGACAGCGTTCCGTCCCATTTCCGAAATGTGTTGGCAGACAAGGTAGACAGGGGCAAGGAGCGAACGTTGATCCAGACTGAGAACACAGGTGCTTTGTCGGGCATCATGCCTGGCTACTATGGCACGCATGGCGCGCGTTTGATGTAGGTCTCTTTTTTTAAAGATATGGATAAATGTATCTGAACCCGGCACTGACAAGACTGCAGGGCCGACTACATCATACGCAAGTACGGCACAACACTAAGACACCTCGCCGTGAAGGACAAGACCATTGCGTCTCGTGATACTACGGGATTTGTGCAAGCCGTGCTAGTCCCAGAGCTTGCCATGAAGCTCATCATGGAAGACATGGACGTGGACGAAGGCCGAGCCCGCGAGATCATGCAGGAAAGTGCGCTTCTAGGAGATCTCGTCAACGAGGAGGTCGACGACATATTGCGGATGACACAGGCAGCAAGCCAAAATCTCTCGTATGGACATTCCGAATCTGGATCTGACTCTGACTTGAAATGAATGAATGCTTCAATTGATACGTTCATTCTGTACTGTGGATATATATACACTATCCACATTGTGGGGCGGCGCACCCAGCGACGAAGTGAGAGTGCAGTTTTCATGTTGGAGGTATATATGTACACGGCATTACGGATGGATTGGCATGTATGAATGACTACATTTACGCATTATGGTACAGCAAAGACAGACAGACAGCATCTATTTGAGACGGGTCTAGCTAGCCTCATCATCCTTCTTCCATAGAGGTATAAAACTGTTCAGAATTCTCGCTCGTCCCATAATACAAATGGACCTTTTGCAGCATCTCATATACATATAGACCAAAAATGGTAATAGTGAATGCAGACAATAATGTTCTCAGCCAGAAAGTGTTAAAAAGATCGGACTACTCAGTCTGCCAATCACCACCCGGACAAGCCGATGCACATTTGGGGGGGCCCATCACAGACCATCCCAAACAGGAAAGACAAGCTCGTCTCCGATTGGCTGACAACAGGTTTACTATCAGTGTAGCCGTGTATCGGGTGCAGGGCCGATTGTACCCGCATAGGGCCGCCCGCATTATCGATTAATTCACTTCTTCATTGGATCATCTGAGCTGCGTTGCAGTGTTGCGGTGTTGCGGTGTTGCGGAGTCCTCCCCGCCCTCGCTCTCATACCAACAAAATGGGTCATACTAATACTGTAGCAATCGCTAGGCCAAGCCTGGTCTGGTCCGGTCTCGGGCTATTGTCTGTCTGTCTGTCATAGGGCGTGTGTGCGTACGTACTACCGTATGACTCTCTACTCTACCACCTGTGGCTATTTTCGTCTTTTACTTCAAACGTCAACTTGAGCCGATACATACCCATTGCCTTGGGTGAACCAGAGAAAAGCATAGAAAGAAAGGAAGGAAAGAAACATACGCTCGAATTCTCGCTCAACTGACTTTGGCCTCCTGTCCCGTACCAGCTACCAGCTACCAGGTATCAATCAATCAATTATTCATTTACTGGCAGCTACCTACCCAGGTCCTCGCTGTACATACATACATACATCAACACCGCCATGGCACCACACGCAGCAACAGAAACAACCGCAATCACCGACACCGAGGGCATCCCACTACCAAACCCACTGACCGCCAAGATCCCTATCAATGATATCCTCAACCGCCGCGCAAAGGCACAGCAAGCACAATGGGGCGTCGCAGCACCCACCAGCATGGACGCATTCAGAATCAACAGACAGCAGCAGCAGGAGCATAAGCCCAAGGCAAAACGCTGGGATCGTAAGTGCACATGATTTATTCACTATATGTTTCCCCCCCTCCCCCTTTTTCATTTGACAAACCCCCTCCTGACCTCTCTCTCTCTCTCTCCCCACAGACTACCTATCGCACGAAACAACATCGCGCACAGGCTCCGCGCTCAAAGACGCCGCAAAATGGCTCGGCACACCAGGCATCATCTCGCTCGGCGGCGGCCTGCCCTCAAGCGAATACTTCCCCTTTGCCTCGCTGTCCATCAAAGTGCCACAAGCGCCCTTCTTCAGCGAAGCCGCAACGGCGCAGTCCGGCACCCTCCTAACAGCAGGCAAGCACGATCTCGCCGAGGGGCTATCCATCTTCGACATTGCGACGGCGTTCAACTACGGGCAGGGCTCGGGGGCCGCACAGCTGCTGCGCTGGATCTCCGAGCACACGGAGCTGGTGCACGAGCCCGGGTATGCGGATTGGGCGTGTACGATGACGGTGGGGAGCACGGCGGCGCTGGACATGTTGCTGCGCATGTTTACGCGGGCCGGGGATGTGGTAGTGAGCGAGGAGTACACGTTTGCGTCGGCGGTGGACACGATGCGGCCGCTGGGCGTGCGGGTGGCGGGCGTGGCGGTCGATGCCGAGGGCATGCTGCCTGCTGCGCTGGACGGGCTGCTCGAGGCGTGGGACCCGGCTGCGCATGCCGGGGCGCGGAAGCCGCGTGTGCTGTACACGGTGCCGAGCGGGCAGAATCCGACGGGGGCGACGCAGTCTGGCGCGCGGAGGGCGGCGCTGTATGCCGTGTGTCGGAAGCACGATGTCATCGTGTTCGAGGACGAGCCGTACTATTTCCTGCAGATGGATCCGTATAGCGCTGGGGCTGAGGCGGATACGCCTGCTGCTGCGCCTGCTTCGCTGGCCGAGTTTCTGGACGCGCTGGTGCCGAGCTACCTCCATCTGGATACGGATGGGCGTGTGGTGCGGCTAGACTCATTTAGCAAGGTGCTTGCGCCGGGCACTCGGATCGGATGGATCACGGGCTCGGAGCAGATTGTCGGGTTGTTCCGTAAACACGCGGATTTGTGCACGCAGGGGCCGAGCGGGGTCAGCCAGCTGATGGTGTTCAAGCTGTTGGACGAGCACTGGGGCCACGGCGGCTATCTGGCGTGGCTGATGCATCTGCGCGCCGAGTACACGGCCAGGCGCAATGTGATTCTGCAGGCTGCTGAGCAGCATTTGCCCCGGGAAGTGGTGCAGTGGACGCCGCCGATGGCAGGCATGTTCTTCTGGATGGGTCTGGATTGGAAACGGCATCCCGACGCCGCGAGCAAGAGCGTGATGGAGATTGAGGAGCAGGTGTTCATGCGCAGTATCGAGCATGGCGTGTTGGTGATGCGTGGTAGTTGGTTCAGGGCGGATGCAGATAGCGAGATGACGTCGTTGTTTTTCAGGGCCACGTTCGCGGCTGCGCCGTTTGACAAGATTCAGGAGGCTATACGGAGGTTTGGCGAGGCGATTAGGGTCGAGTTTGGGCTTGTGCAGACGGCGTAGGGTTGGGGGTTTGGTGCCGCCGGAAAGTGGAGGAGCACTGTGGATACAAGTAGCAGATCAAAATGATTCACAGCAATGTTTTTGCAAAACTTTTGACCAGTATTGAGTATACCCCTGAATGGCTCCATAAATGCTTTAGTATTCATACAGATATCGTGTTTGTATCTGAAAAAAAGGCCATCTCTCTCCACTCTCTTATTCAGTTGATAAAGTTTACACAAAAGAAGTGTAGAATTAGACTGCCAAAGACAAAGTCCGCGAACGCTCTGTGGATGTGTCAGTTTCTGTGCGCGACGCAGCCAAGCTAGATGCCACAATCTTACCTCTCATTCGATATGCTCTTGAACTCGTTCTGATTCTCTGGGTTTGTCTGGATGCGCAAGCTCGCCGTGAGCACGAATTGGCCTACACAAGCGCTAAAGCCCGACAGAAACGCATTGAACGGCTGGATTGTAAACAGTTAGTGAAGAGTTCTTGCAATGCGTAAATTCAGTCTCTCATGGCTCTTCGCGAGTGTCTGCGCCCAAGCTCTTCGGACCACCTCTTCCCTCTCGCCCCCTCCCACAACGTCCTCCCCATATCAACACCATTCAGTAAGAAGTGCCACTTACATAATTCCCCACCAGTATAACATAGACAAACTGCAGCGCGCCCACAACCGCAAGAAAGGCCAGGAAAGCATCGAGCAGCTTCGTCCGCTGAGGCGTGTTCTTCACGTAATTACTCCAGATCTTCTCTGCGATGTCCTTGGCATCGTATTGTGAGGCGGGCTTCGCAGTCGTTTTTGTCGACTTGGATGATTGTGCGGACGGGACGGCTTGCTGCTGTGACGATAATGTGGTGGTGGGTGTGGAGGAACCGGACGATGCGGCGGTGCGTTTGGGCGCCATGTCTCTCAATTGGCGAGCTGAGAAAGGGTTGGGTGAGTGTGTTTGGTTGTCGAGTGCTGGTGGTGCGGTGCTGGAGTGGATTATTATGTATTCCCTCGCTCTGGATTGATGAGGCCAGAAAGTCGATGGAGCTCGGTTGCTTACGTACGTGTTGCCTGATGGCCTTAGGTACTCGAAATGCCTGAGGTACTCCGTAGCGCCAGCAGTGCAGCCAATGAGAGCGCGCGGAATGGAGCTTTCCCCGCGAGATGTCGTGATGACAGCGGCGAGGAGCTATAACTGACTATTACGAGAATGGAGCTCCTTTACTTCTTCGTCTGACACTTATTACACTGTCGCATTGCTTTGTACACAACCACTTGCCAACTACACTCCAGCCATACCCAAACCATCTCATCATATCTCAGCCCTGTCTTCATCATGGTATGTCTCCTCCGTCATCACCAGCATCAATCCATCAATGTTCCACGCCATAAACATCGTCATCCATAGCCTCGGTCCACCGAACTAACAACCCGCGCAGACGACCCTCGAACAAACCGCCTTCATCATCGGAACCCTGACCTCCGTCGGCGGCAGCATCGGCTACTTCCGCACCGGCTCCGTGCCCTCCATTGCTGCCGGTTTGACCGTCGGCGCACTGTACGGTCTGGGTGGTCTGCGCATTCAGAACCGCCAGCCTTACGGTGTCGAACTTGCGCTGCTTGCTAGCTTGGTGCTTGCCGGTAGCTCGATTCCGAGAGCGATCAGGAGTGGGAAGCCGCTTCCTGTTGGATTGAGTGTGTTGGCGACGTATGGACTGTATCAGTTTGGGACGGCGTGGAATGGCAGGATCCGGTAGATGACGTATATTTGGGGAATCGGAGAGTGCTTTCATTTCAGAGGCGGTCTGAGGTGGAGTTGACACTACGAGGATATGACGTATCAAGAGGCGAGCTATAGGATGAAGAGAAGACATAATATCAATATACAGCAGAGGTGTGGATCATTATCGATGTGAGATGTCATTGTCGCTCTGCGATCAGACTGACAACAGGCAGCAGCGCAATTGAACCTACACCTCCCATGCCATACCCACCACCATTGCAGCACACCATACACGGGAAGCACTGAAACACTTTGGTTCGTTCTTCTTTCGCAGATGCTCAGATTAACAAGATGATCGATTGCTAGTTTACAACGTCCAGCCCAGGCTAGTGATCAGGTATTTATACATCCGTACCCTCCCAAGTGCTGCTGTGTATATGTGTGCGACCGAACACGCCATCTCCAATGCACCGTCCACATCGCCCTCGATCGCATCTTCTCTTCCCTTGCATATGTACGTGAAGTCGTCGTAAGTGGCATGAATTGTCGTAGGTTCCCGATGTCTAGCAGCAGTCTGCCGCGCACTCGCAGCAATCCGCGCAGCACTCGCATCCTTCTTCGCAGAGGAAACAGCAGCACATTACGGCCAGACTGTGTGCGTGGTTAGTCTGTCATGTAGTCTGCTGAATGTCCAAACACAGTTACGTACCAGGACATGAGACAGCCTCTGTCCTTCTTCTGCCTGGTCTTCTGACCGCCGGCGCTGTACGCCATCTGCATTCGTAGTTAGGCCCTGTCGCATCAGGCACCGCATATGCTGGGATACGTACCGGCGCTTGTTGGTTGTATCCGCCTGGTGGGAACCCGCCGCCCTGCTGGTATTGAGGGTATCCGCCTTGTTGAGGAGGGTAATTGCCTTGGGGCGGGCCGTATCCTTGCTGGGGATATCCTCCGCCGTATCTGTTGAAGGCTGCGTGTTAGCAGTGCTTTGTAGGCTCACAACGGTCCAATGGTGCTCAGACTGCGCCATGGCGAATGGCGATACGTACGATTGCGGTGGCTGCTGAGGATAGCCGCCATGTCCTTGTGGTTGGTTGTAGAACTCGGCGGCTGCTCCTTGGTTACCGTAGCCCGACATGGTGATTGTGTACGTTTGCGCTGGCTGGTGTGAGGTGCGTATCGACGAGGCGTAGAATATGTGTGTGTGTGTGTGTGTGTGTGTGTGTGTGTGTGTGTGTGTGTGTGTGTGTGTGTGTGTGTGTCAGACGTCTATGAAGCTGGCTAAGGGATGGTAAGAAATGCAGGCAAACGGATGCGACGAGGCTTTGGCTAGGCTAACTGGGACACGATCGAGAAAGCACGGGAATGGCCGCGTTATCCGTGTAATGACTAATGAAACGTCTATGTCATACTTATGAAGATCGGGATTTTATTCACTTCCACACCTCCCGTGGTGATCACATGAAGTCTCCAGCCGTCACACCGCAGTAACAAGTAATTAACGTCTATTAATGCTGAATCTGACGTTGACGTTGCTTGCTGCTGCTGCTGCCAACCAATCACAGCTGACCCCGCCTCCCGGGCCGCAATCAAGAGGTTCTTGTGCTTAAGCTTTGCCAAGAGGTTGCACAAGGCGGCTTGGCAGATATGTGTCACGTGGCAGTCTATATTAATCCACAGTCGGTCCGTCGGCATAGCATCATAACAATGACTTCCACACCGTCTTCTGCTTCATTAGCTTTGAAGTCGCTAGACGATGCCCATATCGGCCACAGCGATACGGTCTTGTCTTGGTTCCCCGGACGTCGTGTCATATATCGCTCGCATTACTACTTTAATCGTAATGCCGTCTGCATGCTATGGCGATGAAAAAGACGATATATGTTATATATGGTGAATGATGGAGGTTATACGTATTATCGCTAGAGTTCATGCGATGAAGCTGGGTGGTACGTCATTTTTCAAAAGGGGTCAACTTCCAATATATGGTCGACCACCGACCCCCATACCACGGAACGGCCATGCTTCTGATACCATCGCGCTCTGAACATATGGCCAGTACAAAAGATGGCAATTCCCCCAATCTCGTGCAACCTCTACCAATACACTCAAAGCATTTTCTTGCAAGTCTACTGCCCTGATCCGTCTACCAGCTTCTATTCCATTGACTACGCCCACGACCTTACCATCACGAATTCATCACACCAACACCACTACACCACCACCAACAACGACACATAATGTCACCCTCCCCCATCCAAACCACCACCCACCCCAAGGCACCACCCACACCCCCTCAAACCCCATCCCATTCTCCATCTCCACCTCCACATCACCGCCCTCCCCCCAAACCCTCTCACCCAACCGACCACTGCTTCCCCTGCACTCTCTGCCCCAAAGCCTTCACCTCCCTCGCCGCCCAGCGCAACCACCAGCACAGCTGCGGATACAACTTCTGCTGCGGCAAGCGCTTCAAGACCGCCAAGCGCCTGCTCCAACACGCCGAAACCCACTCTTTCACATGCGCTACCTGTGGAAGTGGGTTTGGCACTAGGTATTTCCTCATGCTGCATTTGAGCGAGTGGAGGGCGCATGTTGTTGGTGAGGGGCTTGTGCAGGCTGTGCAGGCTGAGAGCGAGGAGAGCGGTGGGAGTGTAGGGAGAAAGGAGGAGAGAACAGAGGAGAGTAAGGAAAGTATAGGGAGAAAGCAGGAGAGGAGGACGACTCCGTACCTCACGCTCGAGATACTGGAATATGAGCGTCTGCACAGGGCTACTGAGGGGCGTGGTATGCAGTGTGCATACTGTATGACGCAGTTCTGCGAGAACGACGATATCATAACCCACGTGCGAGTGTGCGCGCAAGCACAATGGGCGAAGACGGCATCGTTGTCGAATGGCGTTGAAGGTTCGGTTTAGGTTAATTGTAATTTCAGTTGGCAGGTGCTAGATATGGGAGATTTGCGAACATCGGTGTTCTGCGTGGCAGAAAAGTGATCGTTGCTCATGAGTACGTCTGGAAGCGCGGGTGTATGATCGCTTTTGTTGTTTTGGTTACTGCATAGGCTTGCATGGTGGATTTGAGAGGACGCAGCGGGGGAGTACTGAGTGGTTAGGGGTGTATTTTGGATGTATATAAAGGGCTGATCGATAGTCTAGCCCTGACTCAGGGGTCGTAAGCTCGATGTAACGAATACAAATATAATGATGTCTATTTTCTGATTAGCCACGAGACAGAACAGTGATTTGACACGTCTGGACATAGAATCAACGCTCAGCAAAGAGAAACCTTTCAAGACTCCTTGCCTTACGCAGGCATGTAGTCACCGTATCGTGTGACCAAATATAGACACGCATAACTAACTTACCATCTAGCATTCATTGCACATCCAACATTCTCTACCAACGACCAAGCTTTTTCAGAGCACTGGGACGCCAGACAATGGACATGTCAAATCCCATGCGAATTCTCGCGCACGGAAACCGCTGGATCTACATGTTATCTCGTGCGCGTCAACCCAATACCAGGATATGCCCCTGAGGAAGAAAGCAGCTAATCCCTCGATGAATCCGAACTACGCAGATCCGGTCTCAGGTGAATACTTAATCTGCCCGGGGTCACACACATCAAGCCAAGCCAAGTCGCCCGCAGTATCGAGTTCGAGCACTGAATCAATAACGTCTGGAGAGATGACAGGATGGCGTTGAGCAACGCGTCTGGTGCAGTTGAACTTGTTTGGAAAAATAAAAGTCAGTCGGCAAGTACAAGAATCCCAATACGAAGCCGAGCGCACTAACGTAGCGCTGGATCATCGACTTTATGAAGCTGCATGGATAGATTACTTGGCATAGTACAGTACAGTAGTCTGCTCAACGATACGGAGTGCATGCGGGATTTGTCTAATGCGGGTGTTGGAGCAACGGTATCCCGCCTTCTTGCTCGGGCCTTCTCTGCCCGCGGATGCAACGCCGAACGCGAGACGAAGCGGACCCGAAAGATCGGTTCGGAAGCACCGATATCCATCACATATACCCTATCACTTCGGCATGCTTATCCATCATCTGATAATTGAAACCCACCCCCGCAGACTTTCTCCACTCACTTCTAGCATACTTGTCTCGGACGTTTCGAAAACATGATATACTGATATAATAGCATCGTCGCAATCTTTTTTTTTTCGCCCCCAATGGACAGACTGACAGCAGAGCCAGTCCCCAAAGTCATCCAGGACAACATCAAGCATCTCGCCGACCTGCCCGTGAGCGACGATGAGGCCGAGACGAAATTCGCAAGCGAGCGACTCATCCGGCTCAAGACGGACTTCAGACTGTGCACCATAGCCGGCATCCTCTGCAGCCTCAACCTGCTAGACTCGGGCGTCATCTCGAGCGCATCCGTCACTTCGATGCTGTCGGACCTCGGACTCGACCATGGGAACCGCTACTCGGTGTCAATCTTCATCTTCACAATCGCCCAGATCGCCTTCCAGCTCCCCTCGACCATTGCCGTCCGCACGTTTGGCCCGCGCAGATGGTTCGCCTTCGTCACGTTCTGCTTCGGCCTCGTCACGCTTTGCACGGCTTTTGTGACGAACTGGAAACAGATGATCGTGCTCCGCATCCTGCTGGGCATGTCCATGTCGAGCATCTATCCGGGCCTGACGTACCTGATCTCGACCTGGTACACCCGCAAAGAGCAGCAGCTCCGCTTCGCCTTTCTCCAGAGCGGCGAGGTCATCATCCTCGGCACCGGGAGCATCGTCAACTTCGGCCTGAACCAGCTGAACGGCCGAGGCGGACTCAAGGGCTGGCAATGGATGTTTCTCGTCCAGGGCCTGATCACCTGTGTCATCGGCTGCGTCACGTATTGGTGGATGATCGACTTCCCGGAGAATGCAAAGGACAGCTTCTGGTTCCTCACCGAAGAGGAGAGCATCGTGGCCGCCGCCCGGATTGAGCGCGATCGCGGCGATGCCATCATCGAGCGCTTGTCCGTCCGGGGGGTGTTGATCCATGCCAAGGATCCCAAACTCTACGGCTTCTGCGTCATGTTCTTTCTCCTCAATCTCGTCTCGACCTCGCTCTCGTACTTCCTGCCCATCATCCTCCAGTCCGGCATGGGCTTCTCGTCCAATCGTGCCATCCTGCTGAGCGCGCCGCCATACTACTATGCCGTCGTCCCTGCCATAATATCAAGCTGGATCGGAGACAAGTTCCAGATCCGTGGTCCGATCATCACATTCAATGCACTGTCGTTGATCGCCGGGTTCGTGATGCTCGGCTTCAGCAACCAGGTGACAGTCCGCTACGTCGGCACCTTTCTGGCTACAGGCGCATATGTCGCAAATTGGGCTGCCCTGAACGCATATCTAGCCAACAACATCACCGGGTCAGTCGCGCCGATCCGACCCGACCAGATCATCTACCTCAGCTAACATTATTAAATCAGACAATGGAAACGCGTCTTCACAGCTGCCTCTGTCACAATGTGCAATGGCGCAGGAGGTATCGCCGGCAGCTTCATCGTACGACAACCCGAAGCACCGCAATACATGACCGCTGTCTGGGTATCCATCGGGTCTGTCCTCGTTCTTTTTGCCCTGTTCATGTCTAGCCAGCCATCTCTCATACTGACCTATCCATCCACAGCTCCCATATCCTGATCATCGCCTGCGTGGCAGCGTTTACATGCTATTTCTTCGTTGCTAACAGGGCGCAAAGGAAGGGCCTGCGCACTATCGAAAGAACTGTAAGTTTTGATTGCCTGCGAAAGCGTCACAATAGGGGGGTCCGGAGCTAATAATCCCCGTCAGCAAGGCTTCCGCTATACATACTGATCTCAAACTAAACACAATACTAACAAGCTTCTTTCCTCATCTTCATGTCCCTTTTTTTCCCGTCTGATGCGCACCTGATCCCAAGCCTAGTTCCCAGCAGGCATTTCGAATGCGTCGTCCTTTTGAAAATGTGTGCCTCGCCAATGGTGCCTGAGTCTACGCGTCACGAATGAATGAATGTATCCTCGCTCATTAACACATGCCTATATACCCGAACCACGCCACTGCTTTGTTCATACTGCAACTTTCCTCATGCATTGCAGACGTGTCGAAATGTTAGATGCTATCTAAGTGGTAACGGGCTTTAATTGGAGTTTGTATATCATACTCCACCTCTGAACGCGCTTCTCCGAGTCGTGTATGTTATAGAGGTACTAGTGACGGCAGAAGCACGGAGGTCCGTTCACATTCACCTCTAGACACTGTCACATACAACATCACAAGCAGTCAGGCACGGCCAGGCAAGTAATTGGCAGGCATAGTTTTCGATGGCTAACTAGTTATACACTCCCTACACCCATCCATATTCCCTCCTCCTCTGCACCTTACTATAGCCAGCCCTATGTAGCCGTTTTGCATAACTGTTCTCGTCGTGTGCGACGAAGATCATCTAGGTTCCTAGATAAAGTATATATGTTAGTAGATGCCAGATAGATGTACAATTGGGAAGCAACGATACGCTTCCTCTGGACGCCCCAACACCCCTTGCTGCTTCCTTCCATATGAAACGCCCCCAGATGACCCTCTTACACCAAGATATCTAGCTCGAACCGTGGCAGCTTGGCGTCGTCCATGACAGGATAGTATGGAACCATGCTGTCGGCCTGCTGCACATATGTGCTGTTGTAAAGTCGCCAGTACGGAACCCTGACCTTGCGCGCTGGGTGGAACAGACCAGCCCACACGTAATTCATTACCAGACCGGGGCCAACAGCCATACGAACGGCATCAATGGCCTCGATGATGCGGTCAATGACATGGGGACTAGTCTCGAACAAATTCGGGTACAGAAGGTTGAGCAAATGTAACATGGCGTCTTCGCAACCTAGACCAACAACACCGAGCGCAACGTGCTTGACAACTGAGGCTGCAGTCTGTCTATGGACTTGATCGCGGTCGATGAGAGCGTCTTCCAGGAGCGGCGTAACGGCGTAGACGTAGTCCTTGGCCATTTCACCGATGTATTCGAACAGGAAAGAGAGGGATTTGAGGACACCGTTCTGGACGTTAAGTTCGGGCACGCGGTATTCGTTCATAAGAGCCGGAAGGACCGTGAACGGTGCGCATGTCTCGGCTACAATGCCGATGGCCACGGCGGTACACACACGAGACTGGCGTTCTTGAACACGCAGATTGTTGAGGAGTGTGGCGAGAACATCCTGCGGACCGATGGCCTTGGCAATGAAACCAAACGTGTTGTTGGCTGCGCGACGGATTCCCTTCTTGTGCGCCTTGAGCATGTCGAGCAGTTCGAAGCAAATACGCATCCACTCACGCGCGTTGACAGCTTCAGGTCCTCTGTCAGCGATACGTCCTACCAGATCAATTGTATTTTCCTGCACTTTCTCGTGTCGATTTCGCAGAATGGGTGTCAGGCGCGGAAGAAGGTCTTTAATTGGAGGCTGCATTGTAGAAAGACCAACAACAGTGACAATGGATCTCAGAGCCCCGAGGATGGAGCCGAGAACCTCTGGATACTCTTCACCAAGATACTCATAAAGGACTGTGCTCAACTTTCCGAGAAGACCATCTTCACCACACTGACTCATGATAGGCGCAATGCGAGAGATAAGATCTGCAGACTGTTGACGCACCGGTGCAGACTTGTGGTTGAGCCTCCACAGGATGGTGCTGACAATCTGTGGCAGATACTTCTTGCAGCGAATACCCAGAGCGTTCACGACGGTGCCGAAACCGTTCAGCATGATGATGTCTTCTACACTCTGTTCTTGGAACGAATGCAAGATTCCGTCAATCAACTCCTCTTCAAGTCGCTCGGTGACGTCGGCTGCACCAAGGCCTGCAATGATCTTTTCGATGGTCTCCACCGCCATCTTGCGGTATGCTTCGCTCTCATCTTTCAAATTCTTGACAATCCTAGAGATGATCTCACCAGCACCAACCTTCTGCCCGAGGTCAACGGTGGTGTCTACGACTTGGCGATAGTTGCGCTTGTCGAGAGCCATGCGTCGTACCCAGAAGCTTTTGAAAAAGTCATCCAACACCGTCTCTTTCAGATATCCAGCCGTGACACCAGCGGTGCTAGAACATTGAGAGACAACTTTCAGTACCACCTTCTTCATCTCTTCGTCGGGCGACGAGAATTCTCGGATGAGGATCTCCATGATAACACTGGTGTAGTAATTGGCATATTCTTCGTCCATCAGAGGAATGATATAACCAATGGCTTTCAGGAATCCGGCCAACCCTTTACCACGTTGCTTGCGAGCTCCCATCCAAAGGGGGTTGAGAATGGCATCGAAGCTTTCGATACCGTAGGGATTGGACGCCTCGGCGAGAGCGGCGATAGCAAGACTGGTCACTGTCCTCACCTTGGCCTGCTCGTCGTTGAGATTATCAGCGATACAATCTACCAGCTGCTTCAAATGTGGTAGAACGGCACATCCCATTAAAATAGGAATCTGCTGAATAATCTTGACGCCAGTGTGTCGTGCCTGCCACGACTTTCGACTCTTACAAACGGCATTGAGAAAGGGTAGAAGTGGGGGAATGGTCAGCGCGGATGCGACGACAGCGAAAGCTCTAGCAGTGGTATTTCGGACGTATTCGTCGGCGTGATCAATATCTGGACGCATAGTACTGATCATGTGGGCCAGACCAGCAGCCTTGCTGAGATTGGAGATGATTTCACGACCTTCAACGCGAGCATAATAGTCCTGGTCGATTAGGAGAGGCTCAATGACGACCAGAATTTTGTGCACGAATGGGCGAACAAGGTCATCGAGCTTGTAAAGAACGCGATCAATGACTTTGACCAGAAGATGGCGTTCTTGGTCTTCAAGTGTCTTTTCCATTAGGAGGGGAAGAATTTGGTTGAATAGAGCACCAGCCCCAAATTGGCGCGCGTTGTCAGTGATCTGACGCAGAGCTGTCTTTCTCATGGGGGGCGTTCCGTTCTTGACCTTGAGTAGTAGTCGCATGATCTTGCGCTCCTTCAACTCCTCCACAGACAATTCATTCTCTTCAGCGCCGTCCACGAGTTTGCCAAAGTATTGCATGTCCTCGGCCTTGAAGAATTGTAGATCACCAACGCCAGGGATATCTGTTGGTAGCTGCTTGCCCATGGATCTCGGATCTTCAGATTGCTGGTTCATGAAGCCACCCGTCGCTGCGGCAGGAGTCGGTAACAGCCGCCTGGCGGCAGCAGGCAGAGGCTCATAGCCTGGTGGAGGATCCAAAATCTTATATCCTTCGTTGGGTAGCATCTCATTAAGCTCCTCGTCGCTCAATGACATATTTCGACCGGATATATCTGTTCCAAAGGACATCATCTGCGATGGATGCATTGGTGTCGCGAGCCCCGCACCACTTGCAGGCGTAGCTGTAACGAGGGCTGGAGCCAGATCCCATCGAGACCGCTTCGCTGGTGCAGCACCAGGCGCTGGAATCTCATCCCATCGAGACTTCTTAGGCTTCACGTCCTCCATCTGGACATCTTCAGACACCTTCTCTTCCGTAGATACGTCCCATCTCCGCTTCCTTTTCTTCTCTGCAGATACCGCGACTGTGGAGCCGGCTTCGGCATTCTCTTTGTCACTAGGGCCCTTTAGAGTTGGAGAGTGGTGTGTGTCACCATTTTCGCCGTTCTGCTCCTTTTGTTCGATCGCCTTTCTGACACGTTCTTCCTCTTGTTCGACCTCGCGCATAGCCATGATCTCTCTGTAAGACTGACCATTCTCTTCGACACCGGCCTGGCGATTTTCCGCAAACGGGTCTGCACGGGTTGGGGTAAGGACTCGTCGTTCCATGCCCTTGCGTTGGTAATCGGACTGTCTCGAAGCAATCTGAGCTTGCTTCTCACGTGTCACCAAGATATCTGCTTCTTCTGTCCCGCCATTGGCAAACTCCTCCCTCTGTGCGGTAGTTGCAGTGTATTGACCAACCAGATTCCTACCCGAGTCACCATCAGCGTCTTCCATCTCTTCGTCTTCTTCATCGTTGACCGCGATGGATGTATTGTAGCCCGCGAATTTGTCAAGCCCATTGCGTTCATAGAGCTCAGTATCGAAGGTATCAGTCAATGAAGCCTTGGTCGAAGTGTCAGTCCTCTGGGTGGTCGGATCAAAGGCTTTTGAACCTTTCTTTCCCGCAGCTTTTGCGGCATTGCGCTCTCTCTGCGCTTGCAGGACTTGGTCGGCGGCTGTAGGTGGCGTAGTCAGAAAATTGTCATGAGCGAAGTTCTGATGCAGCTTACCGTCCGACATGGTGAATCTTTGCGAGTTCCCCTGTATTGATGAAGTTTTCACTGTATGTGAGATCGCCAACGATAGCTTGCGCGATTCAGCCCATGTGGTTGAGGTTGATGATGGCGGTGCTGAGGTGAAGAACCCGCGAGGAGGCAAGCTTCACATACTCAGCGCGACGTCGAGGTCACGTGTGACGCGTCGGCGCCAAGCCAAATCTTATTTGTATCAACAGCACAGTATATTGGACACCCACGGTTTCGCAGTGGAGTAATGAATGAGTGATGTTTCTGCGTTCTTCATAATATAATATTGAATACTCAAATAATATAAGCACCTCGTGATAAAATCTATAGGAAGCCACCACCAGAAAACTTTGATCCAAAATCCGCAGCACGGTTCATCAGTTCTTTACGCTGTGCATGTCCCAATTTCAACCCGACACCCATGTCTTTCTCCCGATCAAAGGCACGTTTGCTTGGATCGTCTTCTTCGACAGTATTGCGCTCTTTGTGCTGCATGTATAGGGACTCACCACGACTCTTGTCCTGCCGAGAGTTAGACATTGCATATAATCATGCTATACACAGACTTACTAGGTTTTCTTTGATCTTGCGAGCCCTCTGCTCCTCACGACTCTTGCTCTTGCGACTAGAGTCTGAGCTTCCAGCAGTTGCCGGTTCTGTGATGCCGAGAACTTCATTCTGTAGCCTCCTTTGTTTCTGCTCTGCCGTCTCCGTCCATAGAGAGCTGCCGCCACCTGCATCTCCAGCTTTTGCACCCTTGCCTGTGTTAAACTTCCGTGCGCGTATCTTCGTCGGATCCATTCGAGCGGCAAGATCATCCTGTTTGGGAGGTAGCATCATCCACTCATCTCTTTGAGGCTTCTTCTCTGAGGTGTGACATTGCATTTTCTCAGCTGCTGGTAGTTTGTCTTCACGATAATCAGTCTGGAATATGTCAGCTGTGATAGTATGAGACGTCGTTGAGATACGTACTGCAGACTCATCACCAGTGGGTAGCGCTGGGCCGAAGTCATCATCACTGCTACTACTGTCGTCGACTTCAGGGCTACGGGGCGGTAACTCATCTAGAGGTGCAGGTGGTGGTGCAGGGCCTACTATTCTTCTCCGCTTCTCGCCTGCATCGGGACTTGGGCGCGCATCGCCTTTTGGGATGGCTTTGGCAGTGGTTTGCTCCTCTGCTTGCCTCTTTCGCTTTGCAAGAAGGTGTGGTGGTAGCTCAGGGCCGATCGAGGACATGGTAGCCAAATGAAGGCGAGGATGATGAGTGTGTTCGGTTTGTAGTATGGCGCAGGAGTCCTCTCTTAGGTGGAGCAACCGGGTGGAGCTTTGGAGCTTGGGTTGTCTTAGCGCAGCGTCCAACCATCCGGAGGATATCGGCCTCTCTAAAGATAGCATCAGCATCAACTTCGTGTAGGCAGCAAGCTACAGCTAGGTGTGCGAGCTTCGAAAGCCGCAATTACGTATCACTTGTGAGTTTGAACATTCTGTAGTAAAGCGCCACAATATATACTGAGCAATTAGCATAAGTCGAAACAACTGAGGAACATCACCGGCGCCGTCATTCGCCGCACTGATAGTCAAACCCGGTACACGGATTGCATTCTCGTAGACATCTAGAATTTGACGCACGTCGTCAGTACCTGGATCGCCTCCATACTAAGCTATAGAGTATTGGTGGAGCTATGCGCTCTCACCCGAAGTCCCCATGAGCTCCGTTCCTGGGGAGAACAGCGCCGAGAACAAGGAGCCAGACAGCGGAGAGGAGACGATAGGCTCGGTTGAAGAGCCGAATGAGGGATCTGAAGAGTCGTCAGCAGGCCGTGGGCATAATGGAGAGATTGATGATGTGCCACAACTTGGACAGGATGTCCACGGAGGATTCTTCGAGACGTTTCAATCTGAAGAGAAGGACACGAATGGATATGGTACTTCCGGCACTCCACGTATACCTTCTGTGAAAACGCCAATAAGTCCGGAAGCCTCCGTGTCAACACCGGACGATACGCCATCAATACAAGGCTCTCTACTGTCTTCGCCCAGTAGCAGCGTTCCCGCATCGCATGCTTCAGCGAGCCGGGGGCATCACCGCCCGTCGCTGAAACCCTTTGAAAGAAGATTCTCGTCTAGGCTATCGCTATCGCCTTTACCTTCCCCACGTTCACAGACACCTACATTCCTAGCTCCTCACTCAAGACAATCATCGATTTCGTCCCAGCTCGTACCATCTCGCGATGAGTCGGAGACACCACAACCGCCCTGGGAGGTAGTCAGATGGACTAAACTGAAAAGGATATCCGGACAAGTGTTCTCAGAAGTTGGGAAGAGGAACTTTGGCCGCGCTACCTGTTTGTGCGTTGCTGCATCAATCATTATTGGAACTTCAAAGGGCTTTATCTTGGTTTTCGATTACAACCAAGTACTCAAATCGATCATTGGTCCAGGAACTAAGGCTATAGAATGTGGAAGTATCACGTCTCTTGCAATTTCTGCGGACCATTCCACCGTTGCTGGGGGCCATGCCGATGGCAACATCTTTACCTGGGAACTCGCCAGACCTGCGAAGCCTTTCTTGCACATCCCTCCATTGGACCGTGCTCAACTCGATGATAGACGAAGCGATGGTCATATATCAGGCGTTGCTATTCTCCATTTGGGTTTTTTGGCTACTCGCCACACCGCATTGGTCTCTGCAGACGATGCTGGCATGGCGTTTTCACATCTAGCGACCAGAGGACTGGGCGTCGTGGCAAGATCTATCAAGACTACCCGTGTTTTAGGACGCTATCCAGTCAACAACGGCACTTTTGATCGGCCAAGAAAACCTAGTTCTGTTCTAGCTTTCGCTCCGCTTCCCCTCGGGAATGTGGAACAAGCAACAGACACCTTAGGGCTGACTGCTCTCCTGACTCCCTACCTCTTGGTGATTGTATCTACCACACCCATTGCCCAAACGCAACACAAGTCATCCAGGCCTAAGGAGCTAGCACCGCACAGTACTCTAAGCGGTTGCCTTGCTTGGTTTCCTGCCGTGCGACTGAAAAATAGAAACTCGGGGGAACCACAAGTGTCAAAGACGAAATTGGCTTACTGTTGGTCCAACATTCTTACTATTCTAGATGTAGAATCTGCAGAAAACGCGGACGAAGGAAAACCTGCAGATTTAGATTTCCAGCCGCGCAGCCGTTGGAGATCGGAAGAGGCAATTGTTGCTATACAGTGGCTGAGCCGCTCCGTCTTGGGCGTTTTGACGATCAGTCAACGACTGGTCATTCTGGAAGACGTATCAATCAGAATGACAGATACATTCGATCTAATACAGAAGCACATCTTTCATCAAGACTTGTTCTCAAAGCAGTTGCAGCCTGTAGTGGAACAACTGGATGAAGAAGACGCGTCCATGCATGGAGTTGTGGCGGATGCTTTTTATATGAGCTTCAGAGCTTACAAAAGCAGGCTGTTCCTTCTAGGTTTCAATGATGTCTCGATAGGAACACTGTCTAACTGGGCCGACCGTTTGCTTGCACTGATGGATGAGGGCGATGTCATCGCAGCCTTGGAGTTGGCAACCTCATATTACAATGGTGATGCGGACAAGCTGACTGTTGGACTTCCGGAGGACGATGGTGCTCGACATGGCCTTGTTGAAGAGAAGTTGCTCCCCATGATATCCGCATCTTTGCGATATACTTTCAGCCGAGAAGAGAGCTATAGCGATCAGGATCAAGCGTTGAGCCATAGGAAACAACTTGCCTCAATATGTTTCATAGCTTGTCTCAGTATGGACCAGCTGGAAGTCCTTTTCGAGGAAATCTATGAAGCCTTCGAGAGCGGCGACTGCGAGGGCATCTTCTATGAAACCCTTGAGCCTTATATACTCGATGGGCAGATCAAATCGGTCCCACCAGACGTTCTGAAGTCGATGATAACGTACTATGCGTCGGGAAATCTAGCCACAAGAATTGAAGAAGTTATCATTCGCCTTGAGACATTGACAATGGATATCGACCAGGTCACTACACTATGTCGTCAGTATAGCCTTTACGATGCACTTATCTACGTGTGGAATCAGGCACTCGGAGACTATGTAACTCCATTAGTCGATCTCATGGACCTTATCAAGCTACTCGTTCACGATGAAACAGGTGATGGGCAGATGGAGAGCTTATATCATGAATCAGCAATGAAGGTCTTTCCATATCTGGCATATTCGTTGACCGGACGTATCTATCCAGGCGGGCTTTTCATGGAAGATGAGACAGCTTTGAGAGCAAAAAACGAGCTCTACAGCCTCGTGTTTGCTAGTACAACCAAGGAGTGGCCGATAGGAAGTAAAACAAAGATCCGCACCCAGATTGGTAGATCAGCTGAGCCTGCCTTTCCCTACCTGAGCCTGTTACTGGAGTTCGACTCGGCTAGCTTTATGAGTATGCTCAATGAAGCGTTCGAGGATTCCTTCCTAGATAGAGATTCTGACGCGAACGGTACTGTCAGCCAGGCGAACGGCAATTCACCATCGCCTTCGTTGGTCGCAACTCGACAGTATGTCATCAACATCTTACTCAGAGTCATCACACCAGAAGCCTATGATGCGGAAGATCGGATATTCTTTCTCATGTTTCTGGCCCGAAATCTGGCCAAATACCAGCATGCACAGACAATCAATCTTCCAGGTTCTACGCTTTATGGTATCTTGGTTGGTCTCTGTCAGTATCCCAATGTGGAGATCAAGGAAGATTGCCAGCTAAGCGTGGAGTACCTGTTATCTGTTTATCAACCGTCAGACCTCCCAAAGATCATTGCACTATTCGAAGAAGCTGGTTTCCACCGAGTCCTAAAATCGATATACCGAAAAACGAAACAGTACCCAGAACTGTTGATTGCTTATCTGAAAGACGATGATGACAAGGAGGCGATATTTGAATGCATTAGTTCATGCCTTAGGTTAGAAAGCAGCATGACGAAACGACAAGTATCTGAGTTTCAAAACGCCCTCGTCGCCCATTCACACGAGCTTGCTAGCATCAACGCACATAGAACAGCTCAGATTGTGAAGACTCATGTAGCGCATCTACTCGAACCAATCATTTCAACCCTGAGCAATGAGCCTGAGCTTCAGTACAGATTTCTACAAGCGTTGATCGAACCAGTTTATAGAGGAGACATTGATCAGCGAGCAATACGGCATGATCAGCCTCAGGCTGTCACCGGGCTTTATGTCCAATTGATGTGTCGATTCGACCCGACCCGCGTGTCTGACTTCGTCGGACTGTTGAACTCTGGCGATCTGCAGCTCGATGCTGTCCTCCCAGCACTTGAGAAAGGGGGCGTCATTGACGCAGCTGTGGTCCTCATGGCGCGCGACGGTCTCGTTCAGAAAGCCATGCAAAGACTTGTGGCTCATCTCAGCACTCTAGGCAAAGCACTTACAGGCCTCATCGCCGCATCAGAAGAGAGCCCCGATGCGCAAAGTACAGAAGAGTCGATCGAAGCTCTCCTTGAAGAAGTTGAGAAGTACTGCAAAGTGGGTATCTGGCTGTGTCAAGGCCAAACCAAATCTAGACAAACACGCCCTACGCACAAAGACGAGCGCAAGCTCCTATCCCGTGCCACAGAACAAGACCTCGACCCTGACGAACTCCTCTGGCTCGACCTTCTCGATGCCATCGTCACCCTATCCCGTAACGTTATATCCGCCACCGACGACCTGCAGACCCCCTACGCTATCGATACGACTAAGATATCGTCCACTCTCCGCTCCTCAATACAAGCATCCTTCAGTGCCCTGCTCGCCGCGACAACACCCTCGTCTACCCCATCCTCCAAATCTCAAACTACACAAGTACTTCATCATCCGTCCTTCCTCCTCATCCTTCGGTCCTTCCTTACCCGCGCATCTTCCACAGCGCCATCGCTCGCTCACCTGCGCTCCGTCCTCAGCTCTATATTCGCCACCTACGCACACGAAGAAACCATCCTGTCGCTCGCAGGCCGCTTCCTTGATGCCGATGCATTCGCACATGTCGCTGAGCTCCAAGAGCGCAGAGGCCAGGGCTGGCGTCCACGTGGACAGGCGTGTGAGGGATGTAGGAGGCGAGCGTGGGGACCTGGTGCAGGAGGTGACATATGGCAGAAATGGGAACGGAGGCAAGGCGCGGAAGAAAAGAGGAGGCGGGAGAAGATGAATCCTGGATTCAAGGGGACGAGGGGGAAGGCAAGGGAGGTTGTTGAAGCTGAAGAAGAAAGAGTTGAGGATACGAACAAGGAGAGCCCGGGCCCGTTGGTGGTTTTTGCGTGTCGGCATCTGTGGCATCGGGGTTGTTTGGACAAAGCGCAAGGACCGGGCAGTGATGCAGGGCAAGTAGCTTCGTCGGCGCAAACCAGAATTGCAAATGATGCCAGACAGGCTCTTACGTGTCCGCTATCACATTAGAAAAGGGGCTTAGGTGGTTTCGTCATGTACATCAAGCGTAGCGTGTATTCATCAGTCTTCTACTCTATTTCCTTTCTCAAGTGTTTAGGTCCCTCTTCGCACTCTCCATCATAATGATGAACGCCTGGCCCTCCGGGCTCCCAGATGTGAATCTGGTAAAGTCGCCCCAAGCCAACGGATTGACTGCCGGGCTCGCGATGCCATCTTTCCCGATGTGCTGCCACACGACACGGCGCCTCTTGTCCGCCCACTTTACACAGTCGCCACCAAACATCTCGGGCTCCAGCTTCGCCATTCGATAAATTGCCGCCGCAATCAACGAGGTCCCCGAGATCTCTCCCCACCACTGGTCCTGCTGAATATAATTCCGGACGAGACCTGCGCCTTGCTCGTCGTCCGCAAGCGGCGCACTACGCACGCCATCAATGATACCCTTCATCAACACCCTGAGATCCTTCATCTCGGCCCCCAGTTTCCCTGCAAACGGCCCGTTCTTGATCGTCGCATACACACGCGCCATGCCGGCCAGCGCCCACGCATTTCCCGTGCTCCACAGCCCCGTGTCGTCAGGCGTCTCCTGGTCGTACGGCTTGCCGAGGATATGCTGCCACAAGCCCCTTTCGGGCGCCAGCTTGGCGGCATACTTGACGGGCTGGCGGGCGGCGAAGCGCAGGGCGTTGAGGTCGTGTTTGCCGACGGCGTAGTAGGCGAGGAACGGCGGCACCATGTATTCGCTGTCGGCCCAGAGCTCGGTGGTGGATTCGCGGTGCGAGATGGCGCCGTCCCAGGTCTTGCCGGCGAGTGTGTGGTCGTTTTGGCGCTGGGCGGCGGAGGCGTAGGCGGCGTCGTGGACGGCTAGGAGGACGGCGGATACGCCTAGGGAGTTGGGGTCGCCGAGAGAGCCTTGAGGGTTTGTTAGTATGGTATATTGCTTGGGCCGTGATGTGGAGAGGGTATACCGTCAGGAGTCAGGGTGTCAGCGTCGAGCTCGATGGTGTGTTTGGCATACGCGAGACCCTTGACATCGTCGGCGGTGAAGTCTGTGGGTAGCTTGCCGTTGGGGAAGGCATTTGCACTGAACACGGAGAGCTCTGGGTTGTAGTATTCAAGAAGGGCTTCCGCGAGCGTTCCATTCTCCCAGGAATATGTTGCGAGGCGTGTGGCTTGTGATATCACAGCCGTGATTAGGGCGGTGTCGAGAGCGACCATTGCAGACAGAGGAGCAAAGCTAGTGCGGAAATCTTGGAGAAGGGATCTTGCATGATGTTAGTCCCAAGTAGCCGGTGGATGGCTATATAGTCATATCATAGTGATACAAAAAAGCCTGGAAACATCGATCATGCCTGATCAGCACACTTTACGCCCGCCCGGTACGACGTTCGGCAAACAAATTTTGAATTAGGAAGACGCCTTTTGGAACGAATTGGCAACGGATATGACCACGGAAGTAGACATTAGTCGAACTGCCCGTCTATTTTAGAGTTTCCAAGCTTCTTTGGAATGCTTACGGATGTCTTGGGTCGTTTCGAACGGGGTAGTCCATGACTCGCCACTCGCACTTGGTTTAGTTTATTTGTGTGATGTGAGAAGCCCCCCTATTATAGATGTAAGCACCTTATCTAAGTAGTGTCACCCCATCTTGTTTGTGTCATGGCAGCACACGATGTGTGTCCGCCAATATAGTGCGACCTCAGATCGCAGCAGAACGTTTAATTAACCTACGTCATGTCAGGACAACGATGCTCAACACCAGGCATGGCGCGGAGAAACATCCCAGAGCTCCAACAGCTCTCAAGGCTCATGACTTTCTAATTGGCTGGACGAAACAATCGAATGACAAATAAGATAGGCTGCGTGTAGATTCCGGGGCGTAAGGCTAGATAGTCTGTCTGACAGGCGACTCGCCACTAAAAGCCTAAAACGGATATCCGAGCCCTGAGACGCCTGGGTGTTTCGAACTATTTTTGCAAGCGAAGATAAGTGCAGTATAAGGATAGCTTAGTCACTGTGGGGATGTAACATGTTTCTGGAGGATCGTCGAAGAAACACAACATTCGATGTTCTCCACCCGAAGGATGCATCAACAGTATCATCTCAGATGTACGGAGTAGCGGTACGTGGAGACGTCGACGATTTCCGGATCGGGAAAGGTGGTAAATATCACGGAGCGCGCTAACGCTTGATTGGGTGGTGGCTTGGCATCAATCTTCTGCTTCCGAAGTACTCACTGCACGCCATACACCCAATAATACACTTCCATCTGCGCATCATCATCAGTAATTGCCATCTCGGCCCTCAATCACTGTCCTATAGTTTCTCTGTCTAGCTGACCACGCTGGAGCTCTACCTCCAGAAGGAAGTAAGAGATATCGACCGCGTCAAGCGCTTGCAGCTCCGGTCCTTCAAGCTGACCTCCGGGGGTCTTTTCTGTCCTGTCTTACTCTACAAAGGCTGTCAGTAGCTTCATGCGTCAGGTTGTTTGCTAGTAAACATGTCGCTTGGGCCCGGTGTGTGGCGTCCGGCCATACGACGAGGATGCAAACCTTGCTCTTCTATCAGACTTATAATCGTTGCCCGGCGAGGTTATGCATCCACCACGGAATCAATACCGGAGATATACGATGTAGTATGTGTTGGTGGAGGACCAGCTGGTCTGAGTCTATTGTCTGGTCTACGTAGGTCTATCAGAGAAGAAGTCACGTGCTCAATGCTCATGTACTTCCAGGCGCGACAAAGGCAACTTCTGGACTTCGGATAGCCTTGATAGAGTCCCAAGACCTTCAGAAGTCTGTGTTCAAGAGGGATTCGCAAAATGAGTTTTCGAACCGATGTAGCTCACTTACCCCGGCGTCTGTCTCATACTTCAAAAGTAGTCCATTCATGACCGGCAGTGCTAATTATATACTGACTACATACTAGAAATCGGAGCATGGGCACATTTCGACACGTCTCGCATTCAACCTTACCAAGAAATGCAAGTATGGGACGGTATCAGCGATTCTCGCATCTCGTTTGACTGGGGAAACCTTCAACGCTCTCCAAACCCACACTCCACAATCGCCTACATGACCGAAAACCTCAACATCACAAATGCCCTCAGATCACACCTCTCCTCCCTCGGCGGCATCGACATCTTCTCCCCGGCCAAAGTCGACGCCATCAACTTCGGTCCTGAGACAGAGGACACAGATCTCAGCGCCTGGCCCACCGTCACCCTCAGCACAGGCCAAACCATCGCAGCCCGCCTCCTTGTCGGCGCCGACGGTGCAAACTCTCCCGTACGTACCTTCGCCGGTATCGAAAGCCGCGGCTGGGACTACGGCCGCCACGGTGTCGTCGCCACGCTCCGTCTCCAAGGCCCGGGTTGGGGCGGCAACACTCACAAAATCGCATACCAGCGCTTCCTCCCCACAGGGCCCATCGCCATGCTCCCTCTCCCAGGCAACATGGCAAGCCTCGTATGGAGCACGACGCCCGAGCGCGCGTCACGGCTCAAGTCCCTGTCTCCCACCGACTTTGTCGCCATGGTCAACGCCGCGTTCAGACTCTCGGCCGTCGATCTGTCGTGGTTGCACGACCTACCATCAGGACAGGACGCCGAGGTACAGTGGCGCGAAGCGAACACGCCCGTCAAAGAACGTGCTATTCCCATGCGCGTCACATCCGTGCAAGAGGGCACCGTGGCAAGTTTCCCGCTCAAGATGCGCCACGCTGACACGTACACGGGCGAGCGCGTCGCGCTGGTCGGCGATGCCGCCCACACGATCCATCCGCTTGCCGGGCAGGGCTTGAATCAGGGCCAGGCGGATGTCGCGGCGCTGTTGGATACGATTGAGACGGCGGTCGTGCATGGGCAGGATATTGGGTCGACGATCTCGCTTGAGGCGTATAATGCGGCGAGGTATGCGGAGAACAACGCGTTGCTGGGCGTGGTGGATAAGTTGCATATGCTGTATAGTGTGGAGTCGGGTCCGATTGTCGGTCTGAGGAGTTTGGGCTTGAGTGCGGTTAATGCGATGGGGCCTGTGAAGGAGTTCTTCATGAGGAGGGCGGCGGGCGCGTGAGAGTTGGATTGTAGGGCATATGTATTATAATCTCTGGGAGGTCGATGTATCGAATAGAGACACATAATGCTGGACGCAGCTACTTGACTTCAAACTTTCCCTCCTCGACCGCACTCTTGATAATCCCATCTCCACTCACGATCCCCGTCGTACAAATCACTAACCGCCTCCCTTTCCCTTCTTCTCTCAACTTCTTGCCCACGAACCGCAACGCCGCAATCTCCGCCCGACATATACCACCCAGGTAGAACACAACAACAGTCTTTCCCTCTGCGCCCGCACTCCCATTCAGAATCTGACGCGCCCGCACCGCCTTCTCCTCGCCGCGCTGCACCTCGTCAAATGCCACGCCACGCACCTGCTTCACCGCATCCTCAAATGGCTTCCACCCAGTCGACAAACCCAGCGTACTGGCGCTGACCCCTCTCTTCTCCGCCAGACCAGCGACGACGCTTTTCTGGAGTATGCACTGCACGAGACGCACGCTGAGGGGCGCGTAGCCGCTGTACACATATGCTACATCCTCGGGGGTGGACTCGTTGACTTCGTCGACGATGAGCTTGAGGTGCTTGCGCGCCGTGTTGAAGTTTGTCGTACTGCCTGGTTTCGCCGACGCGCCGCCGCCCAGGGGCCCGCCGCGGACGGTGAGCAGGCCGATTTTCTCGAGCGCGGAGAGGGTGAGGATGTGTTGCGGACCGTAGGCGTGGATGATGTCGCGCTTGAAGGCGTCGAGTTCCTTTGCCTTGATGCCTGCGCTCATGACTGATTCGAGACACAGGAGCCGGAGCACGGTGGGTAAGGGAAGGGCACGGGCGATGAGTTCTTCGATGGTCTCGTGCTGCGAGCTGGGGTCTGCGCCGGCGGCGATGTTTTGCTGGACCTCGAGGGAGCGGGAGAATTGCTCGGCCATGGTGTACTTCTTGACTTCTTCGGCGAGCGAGGTGTGCAGTTTGAGGCTGCCTTGTTCGGACTGGAAGCCGGGCAGCTTTGCTACGAAGTCCTTGAGCTCGGAGATGCCTTTGTTGGCAATTTGCTTGGAGTCGTAGGAGGCTTGCAGACGTCGGGCAACGGTGTTGAGGATTGGGCCTACGGTGGCGAAATTTGCGTCCACGAGCGTGCTGTAGAGGGGGTCTTTCTGGTCGAGTTGAATCTTGCGCTTCAGACCTTGTGGAGCAGCAGCCGATTGACTGCCTTGTTGCTGCTGGGAGCCGGGGGCGGGCCCTATGATAGAGGTGTCTATTTCGGTCTGGTTGGATTGGATGGTGAAGACCTCGTCTAGGAGGCCTTCGTATGTAAGTTGGGTCATGAGAGGTGTGGCAAAGTCAGATTCACGGTCGATTATGATCAGGCTCTCTATCGAAGAACTGGGAGTTAAACCTAAGAACGAGTTTCCAACATCGGCATTGTCTTCACCGGCAGATAATTCCTGGCGCATGCGGAGAAGAAGGTCTGCGAGCCGTTTGGCATTGTCTCCTTTGCCTGTGATTCGAGGAAAGAGGCCATGTTGCTGTTGCAGAAGCATCAGTGCTTTTGCTGACAGAAAGACAGACTTTGGGTCTTTCCGGAGATACAGATCACCAAATGCGTCTTCCAGCTCTAATGAAAGCACGTCGTCTGCAAGCGGCATGAAATGGAGCGGATATTCGAAGATGCTCGTCTCTCCCAGGACACCCTCGGCCTCAAGTAATTGATCGGAGACCAGGGTCCGCCTTGGTATCCAGAAAATGAAGAACTCATGATCAGTCTGCGACTCTTGTCGCAGTTTCTTTATTTGAGCTGTGCTGGGTCAGATGAGTGTCTCGTCTATCAAGATACGAAAGGGTGACAAAGCCAGATTTCATGCTGTTACAGTTGAGAGGATTTTGAGGCTCCGAGACATAGGCCATAAAAGATGCATACCTGCGATTTCTAGCACGATTTTAGAGTTCTCGCCCCGTGCAAGGAATACAACATTGCGCTGGGAAGAGTTCAAGTTGTGATTCTCCAAGAAGAATATCTTCTCAACGCCATATTCCTGCAACGTCGAGACTTTAACAAGCAGATTGATTGGGCCTGCAAGCGCTTTCTCTAGAACAAGGTTCTTCTTCCCTCGAACCTGCAGTAACGTGAGCTTAGGTGATTCGGAGTGTGGAATAGACGATGAGGAATAGTCTTACACCTTCGAGAAGCTGTAGCAACGATCGCCGAGCCTTTTCAGCTATGTCCGAGCTACCGATAGCCGCATGAGGTGCCATATGTTGTTAATATGTGACACAGGCATCAGCGGATGAGGTTGTAGTTGCAAGTTGATGTTATTCATCCGATAGGTTGATGTTTACTAACTCCGGCGCCCGTAGCGTGGTCGGATTATGGCGTACCGAAAGTCCCAAAAGGGTGCAAAACTCACACTGCTTGACGCCTGACGTCGTCAGGCATAATTCGTGTTCGTCATTCATCGCTGGAAGCTTTCAAAACATTGTGACTCACCAGCTTCACCCCAAAGCCGCATATTTGTATGCGCGTCCTCTCTCTCTCTCGCGCCCGACTCTTCCAGTCAGGGCCAACAAGCTACCTGCGCTCCACATCATTCTGCTGGCACCTACCCCACTACCGCCGGCCGTACTCCACAAACAACGAGAGATCACACAAAACTACCGTGAGCGGCGATAACGGTGAAGACATCATGGGCAAGAAAGAGGCAAAGCAGAGCTTCGTGCTCAAGACCCCCAAGGGCACCAAAGACTGTATGTCCTCTATCGCATGCGTATTCGCGTGACAATTCGGCTGATTTGCACAGGGGAGGGCCTGGATATGGTCATTCGCGACAAAATATTTTCCACGATAACTCAAGTATTCAAGCGTCACGGAGCTGTGACAATTGACACGTACGTGTGACTCATTTGGTGTTCTGAAGGCTCATAATAACACCATGCTAGTCCTGTCTTCGAACTCAAGGACATCCTCGCTGGCAAATATGGCGAGGATAGCAAACTCATTTACGACCTCGCAGATCAAGGTGGTGAAATCTGCTCACTACGCTACGACCTCACCGTTCCGTTCGCACGATGGCTCGCGCAGAACTCGTCTGTACAAAGCATTAAGCGCTACCACATCGCCAAGGTCTACAGAAGAGATCAACCTGCCATGAGCAAGGGCCGTATGCGAGAGTTTTACCAGTGCGATTTCGATATCGCCGGAGTCTACGACCCTATGATTCCCGACGCCGAAATCCTCCGAATCACAAGCGAGATCTTCGAGGCTCTGGGATGGGGAGGGAATTACACAATCAAGATAAACCACCGCAAGATTTTGGATGGTATATTCCAGGTCTGTGGAGTACCACAAGATAAGATCCGAATGATCAGTAGTGCTGTAGACAAGCTGGACAAGGTGAGAGAAACTGGTCTCTGAAAGTGGCAAGACACTGACCTTGACAGTCTCCTTGGGATGTGGTCCGAAAAGAAATGACAGAGGAAAAGGGCCTAGACGGCGAGATAGCAGACAAAATCGGCGAATACGTTAAGCTGAAGGGGACCCGCGACGTCCTGGACAAGCTCAACAGCATAGAGGCTCTCCAGGCCAATGAATCGGCAAAGCAAGGGTTGGCCGACATGACCCTGTTATTCTCCTACCTAGAAACATTTGGTGTGTTGGATAACATATCACTGGACATGAGCTTGGCGCGTGGCCTGGATTACTACACAGGTGTGATCTACGAAGTCGTCACCGAGGGCTCTGCGCCACCTGCTGCTAGCAACGTAGAAGGCCAGAAGGTACAAGAGACTGGCAGAAAGGAGAAGAAGGAGAAGAAACCAGCGGAAGACGACGACGATCGATCGAACGATCCTACCATTGGCGTAGGAAGTGTGGCAGCCGGTGGACGCTATGACGAACTCGTTGGCATGTTCAGTGGTAAAGGTCAAATACCCTGTGTCGGTATCTCGTTTGGCGTAGATAGAATCTTCAGCATCACAAAAGCGCGTATGGAGAGCGAGAAAGCTCAGCAGCTACGGAGGACGGAGGTCGATGCGTATGTCATGGCTTTTGGCGGAAAGGGGTTCACTGGCCTCCTACCTGAGCGTATGGAGGTCGCTAAATCGCTTTGGGACGCCGATATCAAGGCCGAGTTTCTGTGGAAGGTCAAGCCTAAGCTACCCGCTCAGTTCAAAGCTGCCGAGCAGAGTGGTATCCCGTATGGCATCATTCTTGGTGAAGATGAGCTGAAGGCAGGGAAGGTCAGCATTAAAGAGATGGGTCTGCCCGAAGGTCACCCGGAAAAGAATGGTGTGCTTGTGGACAAGGCCAACCTGATCCCTGAGATGAAGCAGCGACTGAAGCAGTATGAGGAGAAGCTGGCGTCACAACTATCCGGAGTCAGCATATAGGAGCACCTAGGTATACAAAAAGTGCAAGCGATTCTGACAACTCGATGTATTTACATAGATGGTTTCATACAAAATACCCGATTACAATTCAATTCATCTAGAGGCGTCGTCCTGCCATCTCCGTCTCTTACATCCAACTACTACTACTACTATGACACAGGCCTATCAACCCGCGTGATCCTCTCCGCAACATTCAGCCACGCCTCATACTCGACCTCCTCCCCCTCCACATCCCCATGGTAATGACCCCCCTCGCCATGCTCCGAAAAGCAATGCGTATGCTCCATCCTCAAGCCCAACCCAGCAGCATCAACACTATGCAACGTCACCAGCCCAACCAACGGCGGCCCCATCTCAAAAAACCTCAACCACCCCTCCACCGCCCCTCGATCCTCCAGCGCCGTCTCGCTGAAATCCGGCATCACATGCACCCTCACCCGCCCCCCTTTCACAAGCATCACCCCGCCCAGCGATACCTGCTGCCCGGCCCCGAAACGTCGGGCTAGTCCTTGCCGGACACATTCTGTGAAACTCGCCGTTGTGCCGTGTCGTGTGCCGCTTGCGCTGATGTGTAGTACTTCGCCGGTCGTGCCCTCGCTGCCGTATAGATTTGCCATTAGTCCGCAGGTGTGTGTGTCTAGTGGGCCGCATATACATGCGCCATCGGGTCCGACGCGCGCATACCGTGTGCGGTTTACAACGACCTTTTCGCCGTTTCCCGTGCCTTGCCCTTCCCCTTTTCCTTTCCAATCGGCGTCCGGCGTGGTGGTCGTGGTGGTATACCACGCCATATTCGGCATAAGCTCACTATTCACCCCCAGCTCCCCAAACGGCCCAGCAGCAGCGCCCAGAATCAGGCCTTGCGAGTCAGGCAAGCCCATAAGCGCAGCCATTTGAGGTAGAGAGTAAATCTTGACGCGATTCGGGAGCGGCGCGAGGTGGGCCTGGCCGCCTATGTCGGCGATGCAGGGCGAGCCGCTGAGGCCGGCGGCGGCGAGGGAGTAAGGGGGCAGGCGGAGGTCTGGGGGCGAGGCGATGGAGATGTGGTGGGTGGTGTAGTTTTGTGCGAGGGCTTGGCTGATAGGGTGGAGGAGGGTGGGGAGTGGGGTTTTGGGGAGGGGGTGCTGGGTTGTTGGGTATGAGGTGGACATTGCGAGGGTTTGTGTATGTGTGTGTTGGGGGGTCCTGGTGTGGTGTTTTGGTGTGATCAGGAGGGAGGGAAGGATATGTGGAATTGAGGGAGGTGGGAGAACACTCATGGCGAGCGCTGTGTAGGGATGGATGTATGACGTGAGTAGCGGGGTAGCTTCTTTCTTTTTGGTCGATTACTGTAGATGTGATTGATGGTGATTTACTCGACTCGGTCCTCGTGGTATCAATTATTTAGTAAGCGTTACGAGTGAAGTAAGAGTCGAGAATTTGATCTTTCGTGTAGAGCTGAGATCTTGTTGTTGTTGTTGTTGTTCAGACTGATATGAGTCATGGGTTTCCTCCTCCTTGCTGCTCTTCTTCCTCTTCCTCTTCCTCCTCTGTATAGTAAGAGAATGGCCCAACAGGACCGTTCTCCTCGTGGTCACAGCCACTCCAGATGCCAAAAATTGGGCCTGTTCTGATGCCACCAGGCTGGACGCCTTCGAGCTGCCATTGATCCAGGCCAGAATAGCTATGCTCTTTGTTACTAAATGTCACTCTGGCGTGCTACAGGAAGTGCTTACCGAATGATGAACCTCCATCGTACCTCTTTTCCTCCAGGCACCAGTGATACACACCCTCGTATGCCAGCACCATGTGTATGCATCAGCCCCTGACTTTGGGATGATCCCGAAAAGTATATTGTGGGGAGATCTTCACAAACAGGTAGCCTCGTTTTCAGGGCCTGGTCGTCCTTTATGCGGTCGTCTCGATGGAGACAGAGCCGACTTAGAAGCCCAGAAGCCTCATCGAACTCGCCAAGCGAGATTGAGACACCTCGGGCACGCTCAAAATTGAAGAGCGCAAGATCGGCATAGTCCAAGAAGGCGTACGTGCCCATCCAGACATCGCGTTCGTAGGATATGCCTGCCCAGTCGGTTTCTGGATCGCACGGGTACTTGGTAGCTGGCTTTTCGAACGGGCAGACTTGGAAATTATCCGCTTGCATGTGTACGGCCTGAGCCATCAAGCTGGAGACAGCCTCGACCACGTGCCAGTTCACGCTGCCGTCGGGATGGAAAGGGCCATAGTCACAGTCAGGGCTAAACTTGCTCCAATCATATACCAGCTCTCTCGCTGACGACTTGGCTCCTGGCCTTTCCTGTGTTCTCTCACTTTCGGTGATTCCATGATATATATGAATCTGGCTCGCACACTCAGGCACTCTACGTTTGCTTGTTCTAGACCGCGTCATCGGGCCCCCGGAATGATCCTCGAAGGGCAGTGCAGAATCCCGATCAATCGTGAAATCGTTGAGGAAAAAGCTTGCCTTTGGCACTTGAAATATGTCTTCCAGGAACTCCAGGTTCCTGTCATAGGGATGTGGGCAGTAATCATTGAAGTACTTGTGATTGTGCCGCCCCGTCTCTAGAATGTCGAGGAGGGCGTGCATAACGTCCTCAAAACGATCTCTCTTCAATTCTATCGTCACGTCGTCGTCAAGTATGATTCGTCTTGCTTCAAGTCGACGCTCCAGTTCGCCATACCAGTCCCATTCCTCCTCGCGCTGCTTATTATTGGCCCTTGCTGTAGGCGTCAATCCTTGCCAAGCCCTTTGCGGATTCTCAAAGACGTTCAAGAATACCCTGCGCCACAGTGATTTGTTGCCTCGATCGAGGTGTCCTCGCGCCTGTTTACATGAGAGGCCAAAGTTTGAAATCTCCCCAGGCGATAGGTACGTCAAAATCTCGTGTATTAGCTCTGCCGGAAGCTCCAGCACTGACGATCTGCCTGGTTCCGTCATCAAATTTTTGGAACAGGGATGGATGTCACAGATCTTATCTCATTCAGAATTCCGGGATGTGCCTATTCATCAAATCCAAGAGGTGCCCCATGTGGATGAAGGTGTATGACGATGATTAATATTTACGGACGTTGATCCGAGTTGCACACTGGACCGAGCGTCCGGCCCGGACTTACCGGCTCTAATACACTTTACGGTCGGCACATGATATATGTTTAGGAGATGTGCAAATTATATAAGCTTCCATAAGATCATTAAAAATGATTAATAGAGTTAGATTATATAATATAGAGAGATAGATATATAAAATCTTTTTGATACTAGGCTATTTTAGTAATATATTATATAAGGGTAGAAGTCTAAGCTTATTTTAGTACTAAATAATTACCTTTATTTTTATTATACTCTACTATCTCTTAATCTTATATTTCTTGCAAAAACCTTCCCTAGCCTTTACTGTTACTTAGTAACAACCTATCGCGAAAAGACCACATAGCCCACTAAGTAAGAACTACGTCTAAGCGTTTAAGAAGCGTTACCTAGAGACTTCGTTAAGGAGGCTTAGAGCGCTAGTTTAGAATCGTTATAAGAAAAATCACTACGCAAAGACAGTTGCCTACGGACTGCCAACCTCACCAAATGGCCAGAGGGCCCTTGCCCGCTCTACACTAGCACCCGACTCCTTGATGCTCTCAGTCCATTCATTGAACAACCTCGTATTTTCTTCTTTTGCAGAAACCCATTTATCAGCAGGAACCCATCCATCCGAGTCTGCCTCCAGAACACGTTTAAGAAACAATTTCAGGTGTTGCGCGGTTTCAAAGTCTTCATACTGCTTCTTGTGTTCGGCTAGCTCATTTGGCGTTGGTTCGTACGGACAACGACCGGTAAGCCCAAGGGCAGTCCAATGCTGTGAGAGATCAATAAGTTCTTGTCGCAAAGCGGCAGCGCTATTCTTCCAGGACGCGTCGCAGTATTGGAACGGCCTGAGCAAAGTTTGATCCATGACCCTCGCGTCGTGGAGTTTTCGCACATAGCCCCGCAGCACAATTTCAAAAGTCTTCCTGCACGTCAAGACGTCCTTCTCTCTTCTTTTTCTTGCCATGTCTTCTGCATTGTCCACTATTACTTCTTCCTGAAATATTGTTTGAGATAATTTGCCTTCTGAAGGAATTAAATTTTTCAAAATTGCTATGTCGGCAGTAGCATCCTCGACTAGATCAGGTGTATCGTTTGCATAGATGAATGTTGGTTCTATACTGGTGGATTGCCAGTCGATAATTGCGGTAACGCATGACGGATCTTTCTCGGAGACGTAGATGTTTCGCTTGTGGATGTCGGGGTGAAATAATGATGGACCAGCTACATGTTGTATAATGGGGCTCTGAGTCAATTCCTGAATGACTCTGCTGGTAATGTCCAACAGACGGCGGTGCTCCTGGACAGAGCCGCGATACGAGAGCTCTGTTCGGTGTTCACCGTTGTTCGGTAAGCGTGAAAATCCAGCGTCGATTAAGCCAGAACAGTATGACGCGGCATCGCTCCCTGCAATGTTCAGTGCTTTGCTGGCCTCGTCTCGTGCGTGTGAGAAGAAATGAGCGACTTACAGGGTCCCTGGTTGGGCGCTCTTTCACCATAAAATCTAGATTCTCCAGCGTTGCAGTCCCAGTACTTTGCACCGCAATGTGGCCCTATGCAGTAGCCTTCCACAAAATCAAACTTCGACTCTGGATCGATAGGCGCGTTAGCAAAGTACAGACTTCCATATTGCGGAAATTGAAGCTTTGCCATTTCGTTTATCATGAAAGCTACATTCTTAACGCACAACATGTGTTGATGTGGAGTCATTGAAGGCCATGCCTTGTGTAGCTGAACTCCGCGAGCTTGCTCCATGATGATATACTCGGTGCCGATGGAGGTGTCATCGTCGGACCAGTCAAGGACTTTGGGGACAGGTATCTTCGTGGATGATCGTACTAGGAGCCGTCAACTGGGGGAGCCATGACAGCATTTGTTTGCCATACTATAAGTCATAGTCGCCACTTCGGAATTTGTGGTCAGTCGTCGTGGATCAGCAATACGATAGGGCACCCGTGCGACAACGCGAGCTCCATTATCCAAGGTCATGAGGAAAGCTCTATTAAAGCCTCCCTCTCTCTTCTCATATTGGACTACTTTTGTCGCGCCAGGACATACGTTCACAGCTTTTGCGCAGAGTGCAGCAAAGTCGAATCTCACGCAACGCGCTTCGCGGTGCAGCTTGTCATTGTTGAGCCAGCGGCCAGAAGTGTAAAGGTAGGGATCAGTCACTAAAGGCTGTATCAGGTCGTGTCAAGGTTCCAAAGGATGCGCCTTTACGATGGGATTGTTCGTATGCACACGGAGCAGCCGGACGCAAAGCTTTGCTTGCGTTTGCTACTGTCTCAGCTAGTGTGGGCTTGCTGTCAAGTACAAGCCGTCGTACTTGCCTGAGCATGGCAGCATAACAAGTGTAATGAAGAGGAGAGACATAAGTATTGAGGAGTTCTGTTGTTACTTCAAAGAGAAGAAAGCAAATGTCGGAGTGGCGTTCAGCCACAGCAGCACAGCCTCAACAGCGTGCATCCTCCAGAAGACTGCTGAGTAATTACACTCCTCTCACATCTACCCGAATATCTGTCTTGGCACGTTACAGACGAATGGCCATGGTATGTATATAGGAGGAGCGAAAAGAAGACCTCGTCCTCGGCACTACATATGCGCGAGATGCGTGCTGCTCGTGGAGAAATGCTCCAGAGCTTGACGGACGGCTCGCAAAGAGTCTGTGTATAGACGCGCCAGAAGAAACCTAAAGCTCATATTACATACTGCAGAGCAAAGACAGACGAGACTCCTCACATGCCGTCTACTGCCCTCGATACCTTGTCTTCGATCTCGTTCTGCAGGTCGTTATTGCGTTGCACACACTTGGCTAGATACTCTGTCCGGCCAGCCACAAACCGTCGAACGTCGAGCTCGGTCGCACGAACTTCGAGTGTAGGCAATCCGGCAAATTGGCTTTGAATGTCCGCGATAAATCGTGAAGTAAACATCAGGCGGGTATCCGATTTCACCTGTAGAGGTCTTGAAGTGTTGCTACAAGTTGTTCTCGAGAGCGCTCTTGGGTGGGTCATCCATCTATCGCATCAACAACAATAAATACAGTTGTGAACTCTGCTTAGACGAGCTGAAGAGTCTGGAGTATCTCTGCTGATGACGGCCTTGTTTTCTTTGCCGCGTGACGGCTGTAGAGTTCTTTTAAAGGGCTCGCGCTTTCTGCGCGGCTTTGTACAAGCTGCTTTATGATAGCTAACTCCTGTTCCATTATATCTATAAAAGAATAGATTTCATGTTATAGTAAAGATGTTCCTCCTACTCTAGTTCAGCATAGTGCCATGATGTATGAAACGATAAGACACATTAGCTCGCACTCTTCAGGGGAATGACGGTGAACAAAACTCTTTGGACTGATCTCTAATGTTGACAAGAACTCATAACCCTAGTATCAGCCACTCCTTCCCTTACTTTCACCAAACCGTCTTGCTCTCGACGCTGCCCATTCTGCCCGCTCAGACCTTGCTTCCGTTAGCTTGTCAACAAAATAAGCCGAGATTTTCATTTCAAAGAGCCGGTCCTTTAGACCTTTGAGAAAGAACGTATCACCTGTACCAGGACTAACGGCATATAGTGTATTCGGATTAGGTGTGTGCGTTTTGGCCCCTCTGCTTACGAGGAGGTGGTGTATTTTGACATACCCCATCACATCTGCGATGTGATAAGGGGTGAAGCCATTAATCAGCTTGGCTTCGACATTCGCTCCACTCTCTAGCAGCACTCACACAACTTCGTATTCGTTCTGAAAAACTGCAATGTGGAGTGCTGTAGCTCCGTCATGAGTCCGCAAATCAACCTCAGCGTCATGCTGTATGAGAGTGTAAGCAGCTTCAAGACTGCCACAGTCGGCTGCGAGCATCAGCGCAGTTCTGCCGAAGAAGTCTCTCTGTTTAACATCCATCCCTTTTCTCACAACATCGCTCAGTCTTGCGACGTGAACCGTGAACTGCTGCCCATTGAAGGAGACCTCTATGTTGGAAGTCCGTTGCGTTTGGATCAGCACCATGCTCAATCAACATGTCGACTATACCGAAGTTTCCTGCCTGTGCAGCGCGGAAAATTGGCGAATAGCGCTCTGTCTCGAACTTGCATCCGGCATTCTTCTCCAGTAACAACTTGACAACCCAAGGCCCTTTTGGTTTCAAGCGCATAGAACTAGACGGGCTGAACACAACGTCCTCAAGACCATGTTTAGTTTCTGACCTGCCCACCCAACGTCGTTCGTTGAACAGTGTTTTATGTCCTGCGGTGCGACTGCCTATTCACAGACCCTCGATTCGATTTTTCAGTGCGATTACAAGCTCCGAAGAGTCGAGGATCTCGCCATCTAGGGATTCGATGCAAACATCTTTAACCCTGAGCTCGCTCAGGCCCTGTATGCACGGATCGGAAAGGAAGTCTGCAATGTCTCTGTTGTCGAGGATCTCCGCTTCCATCCGGAGGACCAAGTGCTTCAACCGCTTGCATGCTTTCAGCAACATTATACAATTAGACGTATGTATGAATGGAAGCCGTAAATGGTGTACTTCGGCGGATTCAGGCTGGTCCTTCCACAAAGCAGCCAACGAGATGCGGGATTCCAACGGGAAAGATAAGGACTCGACGTTATCCCGGCCAATGTCGCCAATAGCCGTCAAAAACATCACTAGGTCGTCCATATCCTCGACGTGAAACGTTGTTTTGCGATACACATGAGGTAATACTTCGCGACGTAGAGACTTGTTGACTCTCAATAGGGCCATGTCACTCCACATTGGAAAGAAGAATCCACTAGGATCAGCGATGCCTCTGGTGAACGTCCCCTTAATGTCATCCGTACAGTTGGTTACCGTTCGAGACTCGGGGTCATCACAAACGAAACCGTATATAATGTCTCTAATCTCAGTGGGGAGTTTACAGAGTGTCGGTGGCGGATTGTCAGACCCCGGACGCGTCATCTAGGTAAAAAAGGCTCAGTACTGACCAAAACGATGAAGAGAGAAACCGCACCTGAGCAACTCTGCGCATCTCGTCTACCTCGCTTTGAGAGCAAAGTAGTCTAATGTTCATGCCAAATGTGAAAAGAATATTTACTTCGTACCGGTAGTATCCCAAGGAGTCGAAAGGGGCTACCTCTATGGCATGCGAACCAGCCATAGTAAGCTAAATTTTGTCAGCCGAGTACTGGCAATGCCTGATCATTGCTGACTTCTGTTTGGGGTTCCTTCACTCCATTGCATTCTGTAGAAACTATGGATGGCGTTGCGTGATGAGAAATGTACAAGTGCTCTTCGTACTCTCGATTGATTCTATCAGATCCATCATCAAATTGCATAAGATCAGAATAAAACCTCTCGTTGGCAAAGCTCGGCTTGCTAAACGAGGCTGAACTGTATCCAAGCGCACCCTCCATTACTTCAGGCTTCGGGAAGCCTTGTCTCTTCGCCATTATAAAATATGTATACAGCGAGACTGACGTCGGAAAACAAACCAATATTCTAGAGAAATGGCCAAAGATGAGATATAAATAGTTGATCATAACATGATGGAGACACATGTACTCATAAAAATTGGAACAATGTTTCAGTGATTCAATCTTGGCATCAAGTAGTTAGCGTCGTCGGATAAGCCAGGACCCGCCAATCAAATTGGGTGATCTGTGTGAGACCACAAAATTGTTTGCATAAGTAACAAAGGCATACCTCACAACTCTATGTTCATTGTCCTCTCTGAAAGTGTCCATGGACAAACATAGTTCCTTCTTTGCTCGTGCAAAAGACCAAGGACTCGTATGGGATGGAATCGCTTTCGCCCCTATTGCTGGACTCGGTAACGGTGTCAAAGCAACCCGGCCACTGAAGGTAACTTGCCTATCATCATGCAGTTGCTCATGTATTCTTGTACCGGGGACTTGCTGAATTGATTTTTATCAGACTGGAGATGTGGTATTAACGGTCCCGGCGTCGACCTTCCGTACACTTTCAACATTATCACCTCGAGTAGTCGAAGCTCTCCCCGATCATATGTCACTGCACGGCCGTCTAGCTGCCGATCTCTCCCTCGACAATACCCCTGAATTCGCACAATGGAGTGCCTTGTTTCCCAGTATATCCGACCTTGAAACAGCCCTTCCCTTCTTCTGGCCCAAAGCCATTCAGGAGCTGCTCCCAGCACCAGCCAAGGCCTCCTTGGAAGCGCAGACAAAGCGCCTCAACAGAGACAAAACACAAGTCGTTCGTGAGCTGCCGGATATACCACCGTCTACCTTCACGTACTACTGGATGGTAGTCAACTCCCGCTCCTTCTACCTCCCCACGCCCGAGATGCAAGCCCTGGACTTCATAGACCGCCTTGTGCTCATGCCAGTTGCCGACCTGTTCAACCACGCCGATGCCGGCTGCCGCACGACCTTTTCGCCCGATGGCTACCAGTTCGCCGCTGATCGGGATTACGCCGAGGGCGAGGAAGTCAAGATTTGCTATGGAGACCACACGAACGATTTTCTCTTGGTCGAGTACGGCTTTGTGCAACGGTTCAGTCGGTGGGATAAGGTGTTTCTAGACGACGTCATCCTACCGAAGCTTGATGTACACCGCAAGACGGTATTGAACCGCCGGAAGCTGCTTGGTAGTTACGAGATCGGACCAGAGATGCTTGGGTGCCCCCGGACACAAGCGGTGCTGCGACTATTGTTCTGTGGGAGAGGACAATGGGAGAAATTCGTAAGGGGAAACAGCGATGGTAAGGAGAGCCAGGCCGACGCTAATGCGTTGCTGGAGACTCTTTTGGCCGAGTATGAGGAGCTTGTGAATCAGCGTATCGAAACGATCGCAGGGGTTCATGATGGCTTAGAGGCTCAAAGACGTGTTCTCATGGATAGATGGAAACAGATCGAATTGGTTGTGTCACTCACTAGAGAAGCGCTAAGGGCGAAGATATAGCCCATGTATACTCAACCTGCCCTTGCATTCATCAGGATTTGGAAGACCCTACTCGTACTTAACTGCTCATGACCGTTAGCGTATTACTGTCACAGATGGTAATACTGCGATCCTCCAGCAAAGTATTCATTTTGGACAACCACGCCTCCAACGCCACGCCATAAGAACATCACATTTATTTTAATCTATACGCCCAATCCTCATACCACCCCAGTTTTCCCAACCAGAATCCCAGTTGGCTCCGCGTCCCGACCTCCCAGCTTCACCGTCACGGCGCTCTGCAACCCTATGGTTTCGAAGTTGATGGAATGTCCGTTGATCATATAAGGCGCATTCTGCTCGCCAGCGTCAGCAGGAGGAGCGCCCGTTGGCGAGGGGGCTTTCTCGCTTGTCGCAGGCGACATGACCGAGGGCTTGGATTCCATGGCGGGCTCCTTGACTGCTGAGGGAGTCTCTTTGGCAGACTCCACCATGATTGAAGAGGGTGTTTCCAGTGCCATGGATGGGCTCTTGACAGAGGACTCGACGACTGCTGAAGGTGTATAGACAGCCGAGTCCGCTGGGGTAGACAGCGTATGCATCATCATAGGTATACTGGACTTCATCATGGTCTCGTGAACCATCGGTGGCACAAGAGAAGACCCGACAGACACCACCGGCATAGAAGAATTTACAAACATATACGGTGCCGACGAAGGCGGACTATGCACAGTGAGCAGCGTCGAAGCTGGTGGCGGGGGCAGCATTTGCGAATAGTGGCTCGCGATGACAGGGGGTACGGGCGCTGGGTATGCGAATTGGCCGGGTGGACACATGCACTTGCAGTCACAAGAGTTGTGCATTGCTTGGGTTGGGACAGGGACTGGAGCGTATGCGACGGTGGATTCGGCGTTCACGATTGCGGCGGAGGAAGGAGCGAGTTCGAAGGATAATGGGGGACCGGACTGAAGATTCTGTGATTGTTAGTGTGATTTTGATTGAGTATTTTCGATTGAGGATGTGCACTTACTGCCGTGGCTTCGGGTGCGCCGGCCTCAGTGACAGTCACGACGTGAGTGATTGACTGGGTTGAGACGTAAGGGGAGCCCTCTTGCGTGACAGTCACTTGCAGTTCCTCAACGGAGGTTACCAAGACCTAAAAGTGTCAGAGAGCGGGTTTTCGTAGGTACGTTCATGCCTACAGTGTGTTCCATCACAATGGTTTGTTGGACAGTGTGCTCCATCAGTTGTGTGGAGACAAGTTGCTCAGTCTGAACAACTTCAATGGTCTCAGTGGCCTGGTCTTCCACTGTAACGGTATGTTGCTGAACCTCCGTCTGGATAACTTTGACAATTTCCGTGGCTTGGTCCTCGACCGTGACAGTCTGTTGTTGAAGATCAGTCACAATTTGCTGTTGAACCTCGGTCTGAACGAGAGTATGTTGCTGCACATCTGTAACTTTGATAGTCTGCTGTTGAACCTCAGTCTGTACTACATGCACTATCTCTGTCGCTTGGTCCTCAACGGTGATTGTATGTTGCTGGACTTCAGTTTGCACGACCTGGATGGTCTCGGTCGCTTGATCTTCGACCGTAATGGTATGCTGCTGTAGTTCAGTTTGTACAATCACTTCAGTCGCTTGGTCCTCGACGGTAATGGTTTGCTGCTGGATATCGGTGACCGTCTGCTGTTGAATTGAGATCTCAGTCTGAATGACATGGACTGTCTGCTGTTCAACATCCGTAACCTCAACTGTTTGCTGCTGCACTTCGGTCTGTACAACATGGATAGTCTCCTGCTGAAGCTCTGTTTCGACGGCGGTCACGGTCTGCTGTTGAACCTCGGTGGCCACGATGGTCTCTTGCTGAGTTTTGACATCGGTCTGAATTTGAACTTCTACCTGCAGCTCAGTTGAGACTTGGAGCTCGGTCTGGACGTGTACTTCTGTCTTGACATCGGTTTCAACGGAGAGCTGAATCTCTGTCTGTTTTTGAATTTCAGTCTTGACCTCAGTTTGCTTCTGAACTTCGGTCTGGACCTCGGTCTGGACTTGCAACTCGGTTTGCACCTGTGTCTGCACTTGCAGCTCAGTCTGAACAATCGTCTTCTCGATGAATTCAGGAACCTTCTCCGTTTGCACGTGGATTTTAGTCTCCAGGATAGTTTCAGGGATGATCTCAGTTTTATGGATAATCTGAGGGGGCGCGGTTTCCACAACTGTCTGGTGCATGACTTCGGTCTGGACGATGGTTTGCGGGACGACCTGGGTTTCCACCACGTGTTGGACTTGAGTCTCGACTACGTGCATTACTTCAGTCTGTACGATGGTTTCCGGCACTAGCTGCGTCTCGACGATGTGTTGGATCTGAGTTTCGACGACATGTTGCAGTTCGGTTTGGACGATGGTCTCTGGGACCATTTGTGTCTCGACCATGTGTTGCACTTGTGTCTCAACCATATGCTGGACTTTTGTCTCAACTACATGTTGGATCTCGGTCTGAATGACGGTCTCGTGTATCGTCTCTGGAGGAGATTGCTCAGTGACGGTATCATGCACTACCTCGGTGACATAGTAATAGACAGGGGGAGGCGGCGGTGGTGGAGGGTGGTAATATTCCTGTGATGGTTAGTGGAATCCAATTTGTCTCCAAGATTAGATCAACACACTGCCTATTGTTAGTGAAAGAGCACAATGTATAGTCAATTACAAGACGCGTACCAGGTGGAGATGCATAGTCATCAGTAGGTGCAGCAAGAGTCTGTCAAGCTGTTAGTATGGTCCCCTACGTGAGAAGCACTGCGTGTACAGACCAATGGAAGAGCAATGAGAAGCGCAACGGCGCCGCTTGGGAGTATAGACTTCATTATGGCTAAGAATTTTCGAGACGGCAACGAATAGAAGAAACAGTTAAATTAATATATCAGACCAGCTGCAAATGAATGAAAGCGAAGGTCGGCTGGCCGAATATTAGATTGCTTTGATGGTAAAGCTCAAAGGTCAAAGGAAAGCAAAGAACGAGCGAGAGGCATGTGAGATGCAAACCCAAACACTATAGGAGTGTAGCGGAGTACCAGACGATAAATACAAGACTGTAGGCGAAGATGTGCAGGCTTCAAGGGCAAAGTAGCCCCAGTCTCAGCCATCTCGGTGAGTGATTACAGAGGATTGTTTGCCGTGTATACGCGGGCCATGGTCATAATGGCAAAAGGTACAAATTCATGGGAGATCATGAGAGACACATGTCGCATTACTCTGGCACCTATACAATCTTAGCGACGTGCGACATAGACACGGTCTCAGACAGGTCTGATCTGGGGCCTCGCTGGTGTTGTGAGACGGCCAAGGTGTGAATAGCAAGGCCTTGTTACAGGACGCGTTTCGGCTGATGCCCACCCGAACGATGGCTTGGAGTCTTTTTGGATTGGCCCCTTCAGCTTTGCCAGGACGAAATAAGATGCATATTCCTAATATTCGCGACTGTTATGATGTCTCTAATGTGTTGACGTCGGAAATCCAACATTAGTGGCCATCCACGTGTTGGCATTGGATAGGGAGCGATACAGCCGATTGCTAGCGACCATCGGGGCCGTTTCCACGATCGATGTCGTCATGATGGCGCCGTCATCGTTCCTACAACTCATCGGCCTTTGCGGGCGCAGAACTCACCGCAGTGACCTCACGACTTTCGCTGATACACTTGTAAAGATACTATTTGAAGCCCGTAGAGCAGCTCCCCTGTCTTCAAACGCGCATTTTCAAAGACCTGACTGTAAGGCACAATAATTCTTAATCTGGTAATCAACATGGCGACCCCTGTCCACGTCCTCGATGACTACTATCTGGCCATCACACTTCTCATCACCGTCGCATACCAACTCATTGGCTTCTCCATTGCATTTAGCCTCAAATTCGACAAGCTCACTGATTTCATGGGCGGGACGAATTTCGTCATCCTCGCAATCATCACCCTTGCCTTTAGCGGCGTCCACCACGCGCGCAACATAGTATGCTCGCTCTTCATCATGCTCTGGGGCGCGCGCCTCTCCGGCTTTCTACTCTTCCGCATTCTCAAGACGGGCAAAGACGACCGTTTCGATGATAAGCGCGACAAATTCTTCCCGTTTCTCGGCTTCTGGATCTTCCAAATGTTGTGGGTGTGGACGGTCAGCCTGCCCGTGACGATTTTGAATTCGCCAAAGGTTACGCAGTACGCACAACCCGACTTTGGCACGGGGAGGGATATTGCGGGTGTGGTGTTTTGGGCCGTGGGCATGCTGTTGGAGAATACGGCGGATGTGCAGAAGTATCGGTTCCGGAGTAAGCACCAGGGTGATGGGTCGGTGTGCGATGTTGGCGTGTTCAGCTGGTCGAGACATCCAAATTACTTCGGCGAGATGCTGATTCAGTTTGGTATGTCGAATCTCATGGGAACTCCATGTTTGCTTTACTGACCATCCGTAGGTATTTTCATGATCGCCGTATCGCCCGCAGCGATCGGCTACGTGCATGGCGGCGCCTACAAAGCCCTCTACGCGTCCATTCTCGGTCCATTTTTCTTGACCCTTCTACTCATGTTTGTATCCGGCCTAACACTCCAAGAGCGTCCTGGAGCCAAGAAGCGATACGAGAAAGGCAACAACTGGGAGGCCTATGCACGATGGCTTCACCGAACCAGCATTCTGATTCCTTTTCCGCCGCAATTTTACGCACCAATGCCCGTCTTTCTGAAGCGCACCATTTTCCTCGAATTTCCAATTTATGTTTTTGATCCCGCCAAACATGCCGACTCGAGCAAGACACAGTCAAACGCGGAAAATGGCAGTGTGCGGCAGAATGATAATGCTGATGGGGCGAGGCCGAGTGATGAGCGAGGTCTCCGAGCTTGATCGGTCGAAATGCGAGCACTTCGATTGTCACACGTTCGATAGTCAATAGGATTTGCGCGAGGTATAGATTTGACGTTTGTGTTTCTATTTTTATTCAGCGACGGTGTTTCAGGTCTCACTCGGGAATTCGACTTGTCACGAGATATCCGTGTACTATTATTATTACGGAAGGATTATACCAGCTATGCTCTGCCAGCAATGAACTTCGCGCAAACAACATTATTGATTTGGTTGATAACACGGCATATAGCTCACCATGTAAGTCATGGATCAACAGTCTAGTCATTCGACGGCTGTCCTTGGATCTAATATACCACGACGCCTGATGTTCTTGTGCGCGAGACGGAGGCTTTGGCCAAAACCATATCGGAGTCGACAAGAAGCCAACGATTTCTAAACTTGTGTAAATGCCATCCAGCGAAGGCCGCCAGTTGCCTATGGAGTCTGTTTGATTTGGTTCATACTCGGCTCTTTCCACTTATTTTTCAAGGGGTTCTTGAAGCGTGCGCGACAGACTACGTCCTCGATGAGATCGGACCGGCACTGATGTGGTTGGCGCCCTTTCGTAGAAGCTGCGTCTAATATTTCTCTGTACCCCCTACTCGGCATTGATTCATGGGTCTTCAGATACGCCACTCCACGCTCACACGCGTTTGACGATGACGCATGTGATATCGAATCAGGAACATGGCAGCATCGGCACCATACGTTGTTTTTTATGGACCCCAGATGCGAATTTCAAGAGTCGGCTTCTCCTTCCTGACGTTCTGGCTGGATCGGCATCGCTTCCAATCGAGCTTGCTTCTCACGTCGTTTCTTTTCACGTTTTGAGATCGGATTATCTGTACTTCCAGAATCTGCATCAACTTTTCGCTTGTTGTTCTGCTGCTGTTTCGAACCTTTCGAGACCAATGGCAAAGTAGTCTGCGGTTTTGGCCTCTCCCCTCCATAAACCACATTCACGGCACCACGATAGCTGTTCCGTTTCAGTTGAGCAAAAGCTACAAGATTTCTGGACTCAGTAGATAGGGCTTCTTTGCCTCTTTCTTGACTCAAGCCCCAAACAGTGGTAAGGTTTATGACGTCCCACGGAGCCCGACAGCCTAGCGCATTAGTCGCGCCACTGCTAATGATGATACCTCTGCCTCTTGTCGCGCGTATAAGCTGGATTACATTGCTAATGACGTTCCTTCGTGCAAGACTGTCCTTCGCAAGGATGCTTGGTCCGTAACAAATCTCAATGCGCGCTCCTCGCTCTATGGCTTGGGATAGCATTTTGAATTTGAAATAGTACGACAGTCGCTGTGTCATGTCGATCGACACGATATCGCAGTCAGCGCTTTCACAAGCCTGTTTTAGCGTCTTTTCATCCGTAGGCCTAAGGGCAAGGATATCGTAATTGGCACTCAGTGTGCTTATGCGGTGATTTTGTGAGGGGTCATGTAGCGTGAGTGTACAACGGCGCAAGATACGCATCGATGGTGGTACAGGAAAGTCGGGCGTCTGGGGTATGGGACAGGTCTAGTTGAGTCAGAAAATGACTGACGCGCGGTGAAGTAGGATACCAACTAGATCACCAGGAAGCTTGCCAGAAAGCGTGTGATTGAGAGCAACGACATTATATCCTACTTCACATAATTAGAATTTTGGCCCATGATTTTTCAAAGCATCCCCTCACATTCGTCGAGAAAAGCAATTGTACGTTGTAGCTCGCGGTCCTGTGCGGCCCAGGGTACATTGAGATCGTAGAACATCTTGTGCAGCTCTTATCGTGACTTTGTCACTGTGGCAATACTAATATTGGCATTTTGGCAAGTGGAATAGAAAAGTGACCCGAACAGTGAAACCACGAGTTGTATATCGTAGCTTTAGGGCGGTGGTTGACATCTACCCGCGCGCCTGCCCGGCGCCGGTAGCCTGGTAGTTTAGTCATCACTTAGCGCGCAAATCGGTCTGTAGGGGTACCGGCGAAAGCATCCATCCCACTTCACTTCATTGCTGCGTTCTGTGCTGTCTGGCCCGTAATCCCCAACAGTCTGGCGATTGTGGTCGTCTAAAGTCATATACAGACGAGCATCTCTCTATCGGTAGGTCATCCATCCATCAGATATCTAGCGAATGCCACAACTGACACACTGAACAGCATCAACGGCAGCCCTTACGCGGCGATTGCCTAGGATGGCGCGTGTCTATGCGGATGTCAACGCAAACATGCCGCGGTCCTATTGGGACTACGATAGCGTCAATATCTCATGGGGTGTGCTTGAAAACTACGAAGTCGTGCGCAAGATCGGTATGTTGTCGTCTCTCACATGCGTCCGACGCGGGGCTGATTCGAGATCACAGGGCGGGGCAAGTACTCGGAGGTCTTCGAAGGCATCAATGTGGTGAACTACCAGAAATGCGTGATCAAAGTGTTGAAGCCTGTCAAGAAGAAGAAGATAAAGCGAGAGATCAAGATATTGCAGAATCTCTCTGGTGGACCAAACATAGTCGCACTCCTCGACGTAGTGCGCGACAATCAAGTCAGCCCTCAATCTCCTTGTATTTCTGTATCGCCTGCATATTGTCATTTTTATCCGCATCAGAGATTTAACGATTGGACCGAACAGAGCAAAACGCCGTCCTTGATATTCGAATACGTCAACAACACCGACTTCCGCGCCCTCTACCCCAAATTTGTGGACTATGATGTGCGATATTACATCTTCGAGCTGCTCAAAGCTTTAGACTACTGTCACTCCAAGGGAATAATGCACAGGGACGTCAAACCACATAACGTCATGATTGATCACGAAAAAAGAAAGCTGCGCCTGATCGATTGGGGTCTAGCTGAGTTCTACCATGCCGGGACGGAGTACAACGTTCGTGTTGCGTCAAGATATTTCAAGGGCCCGGAGCTATTGGTTGACTTCCAAGAATACGATTATTCGCTAGATATGTGGTCCTTAGGAGCCATGTTTGCCTCGATGATATTCCGAAAAGAACCATTCTTCCACGGTAACAGCAACTCTGACCAGCTGGTAAAGATTGCAAAGGTGCTTGGCACAGAGGATCTTTTTGATTATCTTGACAAGTATGATATCGAGCTCGACGCTCAGTATGATGATATCCTCGGAAGATTTCCAAAGAAGAGCTGGCATTCGTTCATCAATGCAGACAATCAGAGATTCGTCAGCAATGACGCTATCGACTTTCTAGACAAGCTCTTAAGATATGATCACCAGGTCTGTACAAACATGTTCTGCTGAGAAGATGATGACTGACCACGTTTCAGGAACGTCTGACTGCCGAGGAAGCAATGGCACACCCGTATTTCAGTCCCGTCAAGCAGAATGCAGCCCAGTCGCAAAACCATACTGTTGCGTCTTCATGAATTTGATTCACATCATTACCGCAACTATTGTCGAGACGTCACAAGTTGCAGTCAGGCCGACGAAATTTAGTGCTTTTTGCCACGGTATCGCCAATAGCGGTCAGCCTGGAAGCGCTCGAACGTGTGGTGGACGTCCTGACAGCATTCACATTGATTGCCTGTGGAATACGGGCACATTATATTTGGGCGAAGAGGAATCATTAGCGATCTCATCAATGGGAATAGCCGCGTTTGTGATCGCATTGGACTACGACAGCTTGTCATGGATAGACGATCTTCAACCTGTACATTGTACATAGTAATACCCACCGTCCAATAGACGGACCATCGGAAAGCCCACTCGCAGCTCTTGCTCTCTCTGCTTGTTTGCTGAGAATGACTGATACCACGTGAAATGACTCTTCTAGTTTATGACTGACTAGAACGACAATGAATGACTCTTTTAGTTCATGACTGTAACCATCTAGATGTGAAGGCAGTTTCTGCTATGTATGACCCTTGGACTGCCGACCGGGAGGGCTCCAGTCGTACTAGCGTGCTTATGTAAGGGCAAAGCTCTCGGTCTGAGTGACTCAATTGGCGGGGGTTATGTTAGTTATAAGCAGAGAGCTCCTCTATATATTTTAATGATTTCGCGCCTGCTATTTGCGCGTACATTAAGAACTCCACGGTCATCAATCTATTTTGGCAGGATGGCGCTCAATGCTGGTTCTCACAACATAGGTTAGCATATATGTGTGGTCGAATTCGCCCTATTAACTTCTAAATAGCGGGCGAGGAGACTGGCCCTGTAACTGGGCAACCCCCGCCACTCTCGAATGAAACGAAAAGTGAGATACTTCACTCTTCAACGCAAGATGCTACCGGCCAGAATGCCCCAGGTCGCGACGGTGGAGATGCAAACGCCGAGAAGAAAGTAAAGTCTGCGAAAGAGCTAGAAAAAGAACGCAAGAAAGCGGAGAAGGATGCGAAGTTTAGAGAGAAGCAGAAGAAACAACAAGAGCAGGCTACTGCAAGCTCAAAAGCGAAGAAGAAGTCTGACACAAAGAAGGAGGCCTTACCAGAATACGTAGAAGAGACTCCCAAGGGTCAGAAGAAAATTTTGAAGCCTCTAGATGACGAATGGCACAAGGCATATCACCCCAAAGTTGTTGAGTCTGCATGGTACGACTGGTGGGAGGCAGAAGGCTTCTTCAAGCCGCAGTTCACACCAGAAGGGGACGTCAAGCCCGCAGGTCACTTCGTGATTCCCATACCACCTCCCAACGTTACGGGAGCATTGCATTGCGGACACGCTCTCGCTACTGCGCTCCAAGACACCCTTATACGATGGCATCGGATGAAGGGGTTCACCGTCCTGTACCTTCCGGGATGCGATCATGCTGGTATATCAACACAGTCCGTGGTGGAAAAGATGCTTTGGAGACGGGAGAAGAAAACACGTCATGATCTGGGCCGACAGGAGTTCACAAAAGTCGTATGGGATTGGAAAGATGAGTATCATCAGAAGCTCGTGGCTGTATTGAAGCGACTTGGTGGATCGATGGACTGGTCAAGGGAGGCCTTCACTATGGACGCCAATCTTTCAAAGGCAGTTACAGAGACATTCGTCAGATTACACGAAGAGGGATATATCTATCGGTCCAACCGCCTGGTGAGCTGGTGTACTCAACTTAATACGGCCCTTAGCAACATTGAAGTTCAAAACAAAGAGATCACGGGACGCACCAAGATCTCCGTGCCCGGGTACGACAAGATGATTGAATTTGGAGTGCTCACATATTTCAAATATCCAATCGAAGGTGAAGAGGCCATTACTGTGGCCACGACCCGGCCCGAAACCATGCTTGGAGACTCCGGTATTGCCGTGCATCCGGACGACGAGCGTTATAAACACTTAATTGGAAAGAAAGCAAAACATCCATTCGTAGACCGAGAGCTGCCAATCGTAGCAGACACTTATGTTGAGAAGGATTTCGGTACCGGCGCGGTAAAGCTGACCCCAGCACATGACCAGAACGATTTCGAGCTTGGTAAACGCCATAATCTCGCTTTTATCAACATTCTTAACGACGATGGTACTCTTAATCAGAATGGTGGCAAATTTGCGGGACAAAAGCGTTTCGATGTACGCTATACTGTCGTCAAAGAACTAACAGACCTTGGCCTGTTCGTAAAACAAGAGGACAACCCAATGAAGATTCCCCTCTGTGAGAAATCGAAAGATGTTATTGAGCCATTGATCAAGCCGCAATGGTGGATGAAAATGGGAGAACTTGCGGAGGAGGCTGTCAAGGTGGTGAAGGCCGGTGAGATCAAGATTCGACCTCAAAAATCAGAAGACGAATACTACCGCTGGATGAGCAAGGTCAATGACTGGTGTCTCTCGCGTCAATTGTGGTGGGGCCATCAAGCACCTGCATATTTTGTAAAGATTGACGGCCACGATCTACAGAAGGACAATGCAGATGGTGAATATTGGGTCACAGGCCGCACAGAAGAAGATGCCCAACAAAAGGCTACGAAGAAGTTTCCAGGACAGAAATTCAGTCTCGAAAGGGACCCCGACGTCTTGGACACATGGTTCTCATCTGGACTATGGCCATTTTCAACATTAGGCTGGCCTGACAAGACCCACGACTTTGAAAAACTTTTCCCTACTTCTGTTCTAGAGACAGGTTGGGACATCCTGTTCTTCTGGGTCGTCCGCATGATATTCCTTTCTCTAAAGCTTACCGGAAAAGTGCCTTTTAGCGAGGTATATTGTCATTCACTTATCCGCGACTCAGATGGCCGTAAGATGTCTAAATCTCTGGGTAATGTCATAGATCCGATCGATATTCTAGAGGGAATCACACTACCGGACCTCCATGCCAAGTTGCACGTTGGCAATCTAGACCCGAAGGAGGTGAAGAACGCCGAGAGATACCAGAAGGCTGCTTTTCCTCAGGGCATGCCTGAGTGTGGTGCTGACGCGCTTCGATTCTCACTGATTCAATATACTACTGGTGGTGGTGATATTGCTTTCGATATCAAAGTAATGCATGCGCACCGTAGATTCTGTAACAAGGTATACCAAGCAACGAAATATGTATTGGGGTCACTTGGCGCAGGTTACCAGCCGCAGAAGTCTAGCGCCTTGTCTGGAAATGAGTCTATGGGTGAAAAGTGGATTTTACATAAGCTCAGCATTGCTTCAAAGGACATCGATAAAGCGTTGACCAATCGCGAATTCTCCAGAGCGACAATCATCGCTCACAAGTATTTCTATGATAACTTGTGCGATATCTTCATCGTAAGTATTAGCTCTCTTATTGACGTAGGGCAGCCAGCTGACAGATTAGGAAATCTCAAAACCTGCTTTGAAGGAGGGCTCTTCCGAAGAGCAGGCATCGACAAAAGCAACACTATACACGGCACTAGAAGGTGGATTGACGATGCTGCACCCATTCATACCGTTCGTAACAGAGGAACTTTGGTGAGTAGATCTAGTCTTCGAGTAGTGCATTTGGAATTAACAAGTCAGGCAACGTCTTCCCCGTCGCCCAGACGATTCAACACCTTCGATTTGTCTTGCAGCATACCCACAATACGTTTCAGAGTTCGATGATTCTGTGTCGGAGGCCCGCTTCCAACTGGCCTTGGATGTCAAGCTTGGAATCACGAACCTCATCAATGATTTCAAGCCGGAGAACGCCAAGAGTACGTGGCTTATACTATTTGTTTGGGACCACACTAACACTCGTCTCAGTCCTGATCCAGGCATTCGACCAGGATTCTGAACAGATTCTTGCAGCAGGTCTCTCCGAAATCAAGCGTTTGTCGCAGTATCTCAAGACCTCGTCCATCGAGATCTTGCCATCTTCGCAGCCGATGCCCAAAGGATACGGTGTAACAGTCGTGTCGCCAACTGTAGCTGTCTACGCAGAAATACAAGATCTCGACATCGAGTCACAGGTAAAGAACGCAACAGAGGCCATGAGCAAGGCTACCGACGGCGTCAAGGAACAGCGCAAAGTCTTGGACGAGCCCGAGTTCGCGGAGAAGTCAAGTAAAGACGCGCAAATCCTTGAGCAGAAGAAGTACGATGATTTCCTCGCGGAACAGAAAACTTGGGAGCATATCATTGAACAGTTTCACACAATGAAGCTATAAAAGTAAAAAGGGGTATCAAGTATTTGTGGGATTACTAACGTGCTGCATGCTAAATGATCGAATATGATTGGGTGTGATGATGATGGATAGCTTGTGTGGCACGCATCTTCGCTTGAAATAGATAGCTGTTATGTCCCTATAAATGCTGCAATCAAGTTTCCGTTATACGTCTCGGACTCCCTATTGTCGCATTTGCATCGCCATCAACACACAACGACGGAACACAAGTAGTGAGTGTTTATGGAACGGCACGGTATGCATGCCCTCAAAGCCAACGGGATACGATAGCCGCAATACTACCCCCAGAGAAGAAATTCGCTTGCAATCACCTCGGGCATGGCGGGTGGAGATAGTGAATGATCCATTGGAAGGATGCACACCATGGCTTGGCTTGGCTAACATGACGTAACACCACAGCTATCACTGTCCCGGTTTCGACTATAGGTACTCGAGCGCATCCAGGAGCTTCGTGTCTCATAGAAGACATAGGCTCTCATAGGCTCTTCTGTGCAGACATTCTCTCTCATCAGCACGCCAACAAGAAGTAATCTCAGCGACCTCCCGTTCACAGTATTTAGGAGTTTCCCGCGCTCAAAACCCTGGTAAGCCTTGCGAGACCCACTCAGGCCCAACGGAGATAAGCAGATAGCTACAAGTATGCTGAACCGTGCTGTCTTCTGCATCATGTGTGTCAAAGAAGTCGTTTTCTTCTCTCATATATTCTCCTAGAGAGATTGTTCTTCTAAGCATCGTAGCAATTGAGGCTGATTTTGCAGCAGGGTAGGCTAGTTCGCGAGGCTACTATCATCGTGAGTCCGAAGAGAGCTCCCAGCTCGGAGGAACGAATTGCTCACGCTGAGTACCATAGGAATCATCATGCCGCTTTCATTGCCTACCTTCAGTTCTCTCCAGAATGTCTACTCGAGAGCATCTCCCCTCACACAAAATACAACAACAGCGATGCCACCCCAAAGGACTCCGTACCAAGCGCGACAAGAGCTCTACGGCGCTCTAAGCGTTGCCGACGATGCCAAAGCCAAAGCAACGCAGGCTTCTGATATCGCCCAGCAGAAAGTCGAGAAAGCTAGTAGTGCTGCACAGGCCAAGGTTGGAAAGATTGAGATGTACAGTTCTAAGTTCTATGCCACATGCACACTGGGTGGTCTCATGGCTTGTGTATGCTCTTGCGTGTGGTTTATGTTGAGGCAAGCTAATATGCCATAGGGTCTTACACATGCGGCAGTCACACCACTGGATTTGGTGAAATGTCGTCGTCAAGTAGATTCTAAGATGTACAAAGGTAACTTTGAGGCTTGGGGCAAGATCTCGCGTGCTGAGGGTGTACGGGGTATCTTCACTGGTGCCGGGCCTACTCTTGTTGGATACTCGGTAAGAAGGGACCATCTCAAGCCAGTCTCGGCATGAGCTGATTCGATATAGTTCCAAGGTGCCTTCAAGTATGGAGGATACGAGTTCTTCAAGAAGTACTACTCCGATCTGGTCGGCGAGGAGAATGCAGTCAAATACAAGAGCGCAGTCTACCTTGCTGGCAGTGCCTCTGCCGAGTTCTTCGCCGACATCGCTCTATGTCCATTCGAGGCCGTAAAGGTCCGCATGCAAACCACCATTCCACCATTTGCGAACGGCACTATACCTGGTCTGACCAAGATCATCAGCGAGGAGGGTGTCGGGGGATTGTACAAGGGCATTACGCCTCTCTGGGGCAGACAGATTCCATACACCATGATGAAGTTCTTTTCATTTGAGAAGACTGTTGAAGCAATTTATGACTACTTGCCGGGGAGTAAGAACGACTACAGTGGAGCGGCGCAAACGGGTGTGTCGTTCCTTGGGGGCTACATTGCTGGTATTGCGTGTGCGATTGTCAGTCACCCGGCAGACGTGATGGTGTCGAAGTTGAATGCGGACCGCAAGGCAGGCGAGGGTTTCGGCGCTGCTGTGGGACGCATCTACAAGAATATCGGCTTTGGCGGCCTGTGGAACGGTCTGCCCGTCCGTATCGTGAGTCTACACAGCACAGCTGCTCAACTGGAAGGCCACTACTAAAAACCGACCTAGGTCATGATTGGAACTTTGACTGGAGCGCAGTGGCTTCTCTACGATTCGTTCAAGGTAAGCCACTCTGATCCGTTGGCGTGTGAATGTAGGCTAACACTGCGGACAGATGTTTATGGGTTTACCAACGACTGGAGGTGCACAGGAACAAGAGAAGAAATGAGATATGCATGTCCGGAAAGGACTTTACGCAGAGATGTCTTGCTTGTGTCGTATTGTAGAATAGATGCCATTCCCGTACTTGAGGATGGTCGTCAACCATATCATTCCCTTTTCCTACTTTAAGCCGGAACATTCCCAGGATTCTATCGCTCTATCGTACACTCACAACCATACACACATCCGCAACACGAACAGTAAGCATCCACGAATAAGCCAATCTATTCCAAGTGGGCCCTAAGCCATTGGTTCCCGCCGCCGCTCGCGTGGGTTGGTAGCCATGTCCCCGTATCTCTCAGCCACACATGTTAGTAGTAGGCATGGCTACGGGCAAAAGTGTGTCAGACGAATTAGAGTGGAGTGGCTTATCTCGGCCACTTTTCGTGATAAAGTTCTTTTCGAGTACAGATGATTATGTTATGATACAGTTTTATCTGAAAAATGTGAGAGTTGTCTTGGGGAATGTATATGTTATTGTGTGAGGGGATCCATGTGTTGAATGGTTATTTGAGTACTAGGTTGTACATGCTGCTTTGTTACGTCATTTGAACCACTTCTCTAGACAGGGGATAAATTGCGATTTGCGAGTACGGTTGCATCCCTCTCATGGGATATACGAACTGTCAACCAACTGTGTGTTGCGCCGCCACAGTCGCCGCCGGCCTGTGATTAGGTATCATCCCACGTGAACCCTTGCGTCATTTACTGTCTGTTTATTTATTCCTCTGGCCCTGCACGTCTGCGCTGGTGACCGGGATAGAGCTGCAAACACTTACTGCCACGCCTTTGAGCCTCTTGTCTGCTGCAGCAAAAGAAAGAAAATAAACATTATGCCGACTGACCCTCTTGTATCGACCGGCCGTGGCGGAGGTGCGTTTTGTGCTCGTGCTAAGAGGCGTCTAGCTGATGCTAATGGTGGGAATATAGCTGGCAATATCGGGAAGTCGGATGGCACAGAGTACGCAGATGGTTCGATTGTCCGCGAGAACATCAGCGATACTATTACCGAGCCTCATTCTGGCGGCGTATGTGGTTCTTCCCTTGAGTATTTGTACAATCCTAACGCTGCACAGAGAGGCGGCTTCGGAAACATACACGTAGGCAGATATCCCACCCACGACGAGAGCGACATATACATACACTAGACGCTGACAATGCAAAGACCCCGACCAAAGGCACGCCCAAGCTAGGCGCAACACAGCGAGATGACGCGGAGATAGTGCCGGAGACAGCACTCAAGCACGGAGAATACGAAAACTATCATACGGGGGTGAGTTCTCCGGACTACACAGCTTCAGAATCATGTATTAATGCAGACTTCAGCGTGGTGGAGAAGGTATAGACCATACATCCGACGAGCTCGAGTGACTCTCCCAGAATGCTGATTGTGCGATAGGCAACGTACACAAGGAGAAATACGGCGGACATAGTCAGGCTCAGAAGGAGCACAAGACGACGGAGGAGGGCAAGTCGAGCATTGCGGACAAGGTCAAGCACGCGCTGCACTTGGACAAGGACAAGAAGTCTGGAGCATGAGTGTGCGGGTGTAGTTTGTTGATACTGTCATCTGGAAGGGAGTATTCATTTGCGGACTGTCATTAGGGAGATACCAGGACGGGATAATAGGATGCGTGTTGTTGATTTCCATACTTGACACCGTGCTTCACGAGAGATGCTTCAAGGACGGGGTGCAGAGACCCGGATTACGGAACAGTGGTTTCATGAGAGTATGTGTTATGAGGAAAAAGAGGATGGCGATGTGGATGTATGTGTTGATGTGTTGATACACCCCGCCATCAATGATCCATCAATCATCAGTCCACACTCGCGCACGGTCCTCACTTGCTCCTCAGTGGAGGCATGACGGAATTGCCAAGCAGTCCCAATCCGGTAAGGCCGGCAATGAGGCATCAAAAGTTTACAATTCTCTGGACAAATTCATAACCACTCCAGACACAACCTCTTTGTTCCTTTTTCTTTTTGGTCCTCTACACAATCCACCATGGCATCTGCTGAGCAATCGCGCATCGAGAATGACCATCTCGTTCTCTCCAGCGACCCCGACCACCCCGCAAACCTGATCTGTACCCTATGCGCCAAATTCTACACACTCGGCTGGGTGAGCAATTATACCGGCGCAACGGCAAGAAACTCATAGTAGACACCAGGTGACTGGCACCGGCGGCGGCTGCAGCATCCGACACAACCAGCACATCTTCGTCGCGCCCTCAGGCGTCCAGAAGGAGCTCCTCAAGCCCACCGACATGTTCGTCATGGACGCCAACACAAACACATACCTTCGCACCCCGCAAGTACGCTGGTCCAACTACGACATCCCCTATGCAATTGTCCGTCCCACGCCTCCCTCTCGCCCACGTTACTGATATGTACCCCGCCTCTGTGGCGGGAAAACTAGGCCCTGAAACCGTCGCAATGCACGCCGTTGTTCCTGGCAGCGTTCAACCGCGGGGCCGGATGTACAATCCACTCACATTCGCAGTGGGCGGTGCTGGTGACGCTGATTGTGGAGCGGGAGTTTGGGAAAGAGGCGTGTTTTGAGATTGAAGAGATTGAGCAGATCAAGGGCGTGCCCAAGGGCCGGGGCAAGCAGGGGAACTTGGGATATTTCGATCGCCTGAGGATTCCGATCATCGAAAATACCGCGCAGTATGTTCGAGAGATACATGATAAGGGATGAGGGGAAGAGTGGAGAGATGTGGCTGCTGACCAGTGTGTGCACAGGGAGGAGGATCTCACGGGTGCGCTGGAGGAGGCCATGGACGCCTATCCAGACACGTACGCGGTCTTGGTTAGGAGGCACGGAATGTGAGAAGCTCCCTTTGCTTTGCGGAGACTCGATCTGAACACCGTTTGACTGAAATAAATAAACAGCTACGTATGGGGCGACAACGTCCACAAAGCGAAGACTCTCTGCGAAAGCCTCGACTACCTCTTCCAGCTCGCGGTGGAGATGAAGAAGATGGGCCTGCCCTGGATAAAGTAAGCGTTTTCTATTAGCACACTCGCACTCAACTGCGAGTGTGCCGTTTGGTTCCATTGGCTCCGCGGTCTCATTGAATGTTTCTCCAGGCTGGGCCTTTTTGACAAGCTGATCTATGCCATCCGGAATGACTAGGCGAGTGGCGTATGGAGGGAGAGGTTTGTTTGCACCGGGTGCATTGCTTGTGACTTGGGTTGATATGGACGGTGCGAGAGAAAGAGTTGTTTTGAGTCCTGCATATTCAGCGCTGCATACCGACCTGCTGCGTTCAACACACGAGCGTTATCCATTAGTTTTGGGAACGGCGCAAAGTCTTGCTTGCTCGCTATATATGTGCCATGTGTGTTGAAATCACCACTCGGAGTGTCCAGGACCCGTGAGAAGAACATGGATCTATACCATCATCCACTTTCATATCCACAGAACGCAGCAATCACGCCCACTCTCTCTCTCTCTCTCTCCAGGAAGATCACAGTCTCTCAGACTAGTTGAACTATTAGCAGCAATTAGCGCAATAATACATCCATGGATGTCCCCGCGCCAAATCCCTGACCCCATATTTGCTACATGACATGACAGGAGCAGGCACGTATCAAAAACACCACATATGCACATGCACGTGCACATCTCCCCCTCCCGCTTCATCACACAATATCTCGCACATGAACCTCGGTTCGCATGCCACCATCACACAGCGGCGTGACGACGGAGCGGAGCCGTGTAAGCAGGAGGGGAAAGGTGGAGGGGGCCAAAAGTATGTTAGTTGGTTTGTTACTGTAGTTACGTCCGGGGGGAGTGGTTAGTTGGGCTTGGTTGCATATATATATATACATATATTCAGTATACGTGTGCGTGCGTGTGCAGATAAGAGAAGGTTGGTGATATGTTGGCTGGAGGAGGTTGTCGCTGTGATAGTGATGGTATTCCCCAGTGTGTCGTGCTGACGGGGAAGAATAGAAATGAGTGAGAGGAGTGAGGGGGCGTTCGTACTAGACGGGAGTTTAATGGATCCATCGACCCACAGTAGTAGTGGTGGTGGAGTGCAGTAGTTTAGTAGGAATAAGTAGTGCGTAGCGAGAATATATATAAATACATATAAAGATACTGTATATATATAACAGGGATTGATACTGCATATCGATTATAACCCATACCCACACATACATACATACGTACATCCAGCCGGCCTTCCCACCAACTTGCCTCCAGCCAGTCGTCTTCTCTCTCTCGCTCGTATATACGATCACCATCCTCGCTCTTCAACCTTGATAGAGACAGCATCCGGTCGAGCCCTTTTGCGCCGTCGATCTTGAGAGATTTGTACTTGCTCAATCTACCTAAGGTGCTTTCGCCGCATACGTAGCCAGCGTCTCATATATCCTTTGCCCTTGCTCTCACCCTTGTCGCATCCCATTGCGTGGCATTGTAACTGCATATACCTACCTATTCATTCCCCTCGGACTATTACCCGCTACAATACAACATCATGGCCGCCCCACCGTCCATCACCATGGATAACCTCACGGGGACCTACGTCATGGTACGTTACAAGACCACCACACCACCAATCTCTCCAACTAACAAGCCCCGACACAGGAACGCAAAGTCTCCGACGCACCCGACGCCATCCTCGCCTTCCAAGGCATGTCCTGGCTGACCCGCCAGGCCATCTCCTGGGCGACCATCACGCTGCACGTGCGCCACACCAAAGACAGCGCCACGGGCGCCGACCACATCGACATAGTGCAGAAGCTGACAGGCGGCTTCGAAGGCACGCGCGAGCAGCGCATCGTCGACGGCACGGTGCGCACCCACGAGGACCACGTGTTTGGCAAGGTGCACGGCAAGAGCACGTGGGTTGCGCGGCTCGCGGACGTGGGCAGCGAGCGGCGCGACGCAAGCTATCTGAGCGACGAGGACAGGGCGTTCTTGGTCGAGGGCTGGGGCGCGGAGATGGAGGGGAGTGAGCGGGTGTTTTTGGGCTATGTGGAGGCGGAGAGTGGGTGGGTTGCTTGGAGCGTGTGGGGGTTCAAGGAGGTTGAGATTGAGGGTGTGAGCGAGCGGCGGTGGGCGCGCCATCATGTTGTTGTGAAGCCGGCGACGGGCGAGAGTAAGCGGGCGCGCATGTATTATGATTATCTGGGCCCGCTTGAGGAGGGTGAGGTGGAGAAGCCGGCGCAGGACGATGGGATCAGTGATGTTTGAGGGGGTTGGTGGTGAGGGCATCGATGGAGAGACAGAGAGAGAGTCATGGAGAGATGGATGTATGTATACCCATTTGGTAGAAGATAGACGGACGCGTACGAGCAAGATAGTGCTTGAATTGAAATGAACAACCTGGTTTCCTCTCTGTACTATTATCGTCTCTTTTCTTGTGTCTGTCATGAGGGAAGACTGGAGAGTTGTTGTCGATGGGAATGTACAAAGCGCTGCTGCTATCCCGTGCGCCTTTGCAATGCTATAAATTCCCCACGCTGCACGCCATGCGAGACCAAACGAAAGCAGTAATCGTAGCGACTGTTGTTCATATCCAAACAGCCGTTCAAACGTCTGCTGTATGGGGACAAATGTTAACCATCATCATGGGCCTCCTCGTGGCCGCAATGATCTAGGCCGTATATCCTGGATCTTGATATTGACCGACCTTAAATTGTTCTGCTTCGGATCGTAGACACCAATGACTTGACTGATGACTACAGATTTATTCCCGACAACTTCTACGGTGCCCCTTAAGACGACAGTGCCCCGCGGCGCTTCCGATCTGGGTGCCCTTGTGCCTTCTACAAAGTGTCGAGCGAATGTTGAGAATAGTGGAACGGCTTGCTGCCGCGGAATCGAAGGCCCGTCTACGTTCGGTGGTACCAGCGCGCCTGGAGGCTGCCCTGGCGATTTTCCTGCAGGCTGTCCCGGCGATTGTCCAGGACTTTGTTCAGCAGGAGCATCTCCAGACCCTGCGATACGACCATCGATTCTTTTCAATTCTTGAAGCCCTTGATCGAGTGTAGACATGGAAGCATCCGGCGGGGGCTTGTTGCCAAACACGCCCTTGAACTGCATCCAGTATTTCTTCGTCAGACTCGACCCGATTATGTAGAAAGCGTTCATGGCGCCGGTGGGATATAGAAACGTCTCAAGACGTCGTTGGTCTTTCAGCTCTACAGCCCTTGTCGACCAAGCAATTACGACGTCGTCGTCCTCGAGAAATATAACCTCAATTCTGAGCAAAAGTTAGTCGAGCTCGGAGATCCTGTACGACCGTTCAAACATACCCGCTCCGTTCATATTGAGGTGGAGGCCCAGGTGGGTAATAGAAATGTATCCAGTAATTGTTCCATCGATCGTCAATCTGCCCAAGAGTCCGCTTCAACAAAGGATGCCGGCTCACCTCAGTCCGCACCCGAGACACTAGTTGTTCGCGTGCCCCCGTCTGTCTTTTTCCGTCTCTAGCAAACTTCATAAATTCTCGCCATTCGGGATCAGAGCCTTTGTAGTATTCTCGCGGCTGTTCTTTCGCCCAGGTCATGGGTATGAAGATGGAATCCTCAATGCCGTCCTCGTCGTATTCGCCCTCCTCATCCTCGTCCTCGTCCTCCTCCTCATCCTCCGACTCTTCCTTGGTCACGTCCCGGCCTATTCCAGCTGCTCCCTTCTCATGCTCGCCATCAGGTCGTCGTTTCCTGTCCATTGCTTTGAGCACAGCAGCCTTTTGCGCATTCGTCTGTTTCGGGGCTTGCTTCCATTCTTTCTCCTCCTCACCCTCCAGTGCCCCGAGTATATAATCTAGTCCATGGTTCAATGTTATATATGCTGCGCCCGTGTATAGCAGATACGTGCCAACACGCTTCCATGTGAGCCACCGGCGCACGAACTTCACTTTCTGTATGCGGACATTGGTAGACTCTCTGTACTGAGGGCGACGGAGGGCAAAAGCCCCTGTCTGTCGAAGGAGCGGCCTAAATGTCCGTAGCCCGAGCGACTGGGACATATGGAGCAGGTCGAGGGCAACAACACCGATGAAGATAGGTGTTGGGCAAGGTTTACGAAGTAGGCACTCCCCGATGCGATGCTCTGATATTCATGGATGACTCCGAAAGGCTTGGTGACAAGTCGAAGATCAGCAGAACAGGTGAGTGTAGAATGGCACCTCTCGTTGTAGACACGATCCGGATCCCAAATAGAAGTTGAAGCGGAGGCAAATGATAGTACTGGACAACCGGTTGGCTGCAGCCTGAGGCCGTAGTTTCGCCGACGTTTCACTCTCATGAGCTACTAGGCTTCGACGCTTCGACGTCAGTCAAGCTGTTACTATAATCTCATCATCGGCATCGACATCGACGGCAACATGAGGTCTGGCTGGAGTCTTACGCTGCCGTTCTTTTATCCTCTCGCCGCGGCCCTCTCATCTGACGAGGCCCGCGTCTTCCTCTTCCCCAGCTCTCCCAGAGCTCTACCGAACCGGGGTCAGAAGCTTGACGCAGAAACAGCTCGACTAGTCTTCTCGAGGCGTCTAGGACTGGCCCAATACTACAATGTTGGGGATCTGAAAGACGAACAACTCCAGCAGATTAGTGCATTCGGTGGAAGCCCGTCAGGGCTGCTGGATCTCCAGCATATTACTGCTGCGAATCAGCAAAGTCAAGGGTTCATCGTCGTGGAGGGGTTCGACAATGTCCAAGGTACTTTTATCACGAGCAAATTGTTCTCCTACGATACTTACGACTAGCAGATGTTGTCCCAACAACTCTCGAGTCGGGTTCATACGACGAGTTCACGATCCCCATATCGCCATCCGCGGCCGACACACTGGAGCTCATGGAATCATTCGACGACAAATTGAGATACTTGGAGTCCATTGATACAACTATAATGCCAGCAGTGTGCGACTCTATTCATGATGTAGTAAATAGACAGGGCATCACTCCTATGCGACAGACCTGCAAACCCTGGTCATTCTCTTCCGCAACGAGTCTCAAGGTAGGCATGGTTGTATGACTTGGGCTGAGCAGCTCATTAACTTTCGCCAGGACGCTCAATCTGCAAAAGATGTCAAAGCTACGCTTGGTCAGCTGTTGACTGAGGCTAATCAGCACAACTACCAGTTCACAGTTGTCTTCACCTCTCCCAAATCAAAAAAGGCCTCGAAACGATCACCGAACGTCTACGGTGAGATTCCATCAAGACATGGCAAACAGGAACTAGAGATGATCCTGTCCGAGGCGACACCCATCCGTTCCTCCGCTACGTCCAAACCAACACATTCAGGTACCCCGAGCACGAATGACACATCGCCGGTCCGAGGAATCCTTCCCAGCTGTTTCGCATCTGAAGCGGACTGCGAAGCCAAGACAAAAGGCTGCTCTGGGCATGGGCAATGCCGTACGAAATATAAAACTGACAAGACAGAATGCTGGACTTGTGCCTGCGAGGCCCAGGTTCACACCAACTTAGACGGATCAAACAAAACCACCAGTTTTGGCGGCCCGGCTTGCCAGAAGAAGGATATTGTTATGCCTTTTTGGCTCTTCACTGGTTTTACGATTGCCTTTTTGTCTATCCTGACTTGGGCCATTGGACTTCTCTACAGCATGGGTGAACAGGAGCTTCCGGGCGTGATCAATGCGGGTGTTTCTGGACCTTCGAAGAAATAGATGTGGGATGGCAGTGAGCAAGAGACCTTGTATGATTTTCATCATGTATCATTATCTAACGTATTGGTGTTCGACGAACGTATGAGTCCTATTATACATGCAACAGCGCTTTGCAAAAGTCAGGCCTCCGTGGATATATGCTCCCATTGAACATCGTTGCAATTCTAGAGTGACTGTAACGTGATCGGATTTGAAGAGTCGAATCATCCATACACGCTGCGCCCAGAACTCCAGCAATGCTCGTTTTAGTTTCCAGCACTATAGCATAAGTGTCAATTCATTTCTTGCCCTTCTTCTTGTTCTTTGGAGCACTATCGGACGGTCCGCCAGCTTCCACTATGACTGCATCATCATCGCTACCCTTCGTGTTCGTCGGACTTGGCTTGTTCATTGCAGAGGGTGGGCTTGCCGCAGCCTCATTGTCCAACTCCTTCATGAACTCAGAAGAGACCGAAGCTTTCTTCTTCTCCCACCATTCTTTGTCGGCGTCGACCTGAGCTTGTATCTCCTCTAGCCGTTTCCTAGCTACTATGTTTTGTGCGATCTCGGAGGCAGACTGGAAAATGACTTGGCCCCACCCAGGAACAAATCCGTTCGCCTGAATGAGCATGTACGTTAGTATGTAGACAGGCTCTAGTGGCGAGGAGCATCTACCTCTTGAACTACATCTCTCAATTCTTCTTCCACCTCTTTCTCCGCACGCGAGAATCGCTTCCACAGATCATCACCCACACATCCCTTTTGTAGAAGTGTGCTCAACGCCTGTTTCGCATTCCTAATCTGAACGATTCGATGGACATCCTCAGTCGCACGCCGCAAAAGTGCTGCCTTCAATACACTGTCCGGGACTTTTGGTTGCCCTGCTTCGGGCTCCATGTGGAGTAGGGTGAGGTATATGTCCCGTTGGAGGTTTTGACCAAACCATGGAGCGAGAGAAGCAGCCTTTGCGAGTTTTCGTTTGCGATAAAGAGACGAGAATGTCACGAGTGAGCCGATGAGTATGCCGAGATAGGCAAAAGGCACCATCAACGTTAACCAATTCACCATCCTGGCGATAGTGTGTGTACGGTATTGGAACTGGACTTTTTCAGGAGCGTGGTCTGCCGGGCGCGAAAATGCGCTTGGGGTATTTAAAGCCTCGGAGCTGCGATCTTGGTAATGAGTGATACGGTTGGGAGTTTTATGTGTTTGTTGTGGCTGCTGGACCGTGAATAGTTGGCATCGAAAATGCGCATGGAAAGGCCACCTAGAGTTTCATGCATCGCGCCTCCAGCCCCGAGATATGCCCGCGGGCGGTGGAGCGGGCAGTAATCCGCGCCTAATCCGCGAGTGACGTTGGCGGGCTTATGCCTATTATTCGAAGCTCATGGTAGCTTTCACTTACACAGCTTCACCTTCAACCGCAACAACTTTCTTCATACATGAGCACTCCCCCTTATATCACATAGATAAATACCATTTCGGTGGCTCTGTCGTCCATCCTCACTACATACCCCGCCTCATCATGATTCTCAGGTTCCAAAGTAAAGAAGGCCAGTTTCGCCTTACTGTACAGCAAACAGACGACTTCGCCTCTCTATTACATCCAATCCTCGAGAAATTGCCCAAAGACGTTGACCCTACCAGTATTACTGTGTCAAATGACCCAAGAGCGGGGGACAAGAGGAAGATCGCATCGTTGAAGGGCATAACTTTCAAACAAGTGGGCATGAGGTAGGTCCTCCCCAGTCGCATGTGAAGCCATGATCTAATATATAGCCAAGCAATGGTGATAAGATATATCTTGACTGGCAAGAATCTGCGCCTGCCGCTACAAACGGGCATACTGCTCCAGCATCAATAGCGAACCGGCTCGATGGCAAACCTGTCCTTCCTTCACAAGATCCACCGGTCCTCCGTAGCGACCTTGCTTCGCCGACGAAGCTCATAAAGAACCCCTGGGATGTCGTACAACAATCTTCACTTGATGATAGGCTGGACAAGTTGGATGGCAAGATTTCCAGACCGAAGGATCAGCGTTTCTGCAAGCATGGACCGAAGGGCATGTGCGACTACTGTATGCCTCTGGAACCTTTCGACGCCAAATATCTTGAAGAAAAGAAGATCAAGCACACATCTTTCCATGGCTACCTCCGAAAGATCAACCAGGGAAAGAATAAACCAGAGACAGGAAGCTCGTACATACCGCCGCTGACCGAACCATTCTACCGCGTCCGTCCCGATTGTCCTAGTGGCCATGCTCCTTTCCCTGCTGGAATATGCACAAAGTGTCAACCAAGTGCTATCTCGCTTAAGCCCCAGGAGTATCGTATGGTTGACCATGTCGAGTTCGCCTCACCGGACCTTATCAATAGCTTCCTAGATTTCTGGCGAAAATCTGGGAGCCAGAGATTAGGCTTTCTCTATGGGCGCTACGAACAATACGAAGAAGTTCCATTAGGTACCAAAGCCATAGTAGAGGCTATATATGAGCCTCCGCAGGTCAATGAAGTGGATGGTATCTCGCTAGGGGACTGGGACAACGAGAACGATATTGATGATCTTGCGCAGCTTTGTGGTATGCAGAGAGTAGGTGTCATTGTCACCGACCTCTTAGATAGTGGCGAAGGAAATGGTAGCGTCATTTGCCGTCGGCATGTCGACTCATACTTTCTATCGTCCCTCGAGGTAGTCTTCGCCTCAAGGTATCAAGCGCGGTTCCCCCGGCCAACGAAATGGAGCGAGACAGGGAGGTTTGGGTCAAATTTTGTTACATGCGTCATCAGTGGAGACGACAACAACCAGATCGCCATCTCAGCGTATCAAGCTTCGAATGATGCTGTGGAGATGGTACGAGCGGACATCATAGAGCCATCGGCGGACCCTACCGTTATGCTGGTACAAAATGAGGATGAAAACGTGAATGGCAACCGCAAGCGATATATTCCAGAAGTGTTCTATCGAAGGATAAACGAGCATGGAGCTAATGTACAGGAAAACGCAAAGCCATCGTTCCCAGTGGAATACTTGTTTGTCACCCTTACGCACGGTTTCCCGACAGAACCTCGACCACAGTTCGTGAATCATAAGTTTACCATTGAGAATCGGGAGGCCCTTGGGGAGGCACAAGAGATCTCGAAGCTCGCGCAGCAGCTCAATGCGAAATCGACCGGGCCAGCACTCAACCAACCTACCGGACTTACCGCGGTGTCAGACTTCCACCTGCTATGCTTCCTTCATGGTCTTGGAATACTTAGCAAAGTGAGTCCAATGTTTTGGAATATCCATTATAGTAGCTGACAATAATCTTAGGACGAGGAACGTCTCTTATGCCGGGTGGCCAGCAGTCATGATCTGTCTGACGGCTATCAGCTTCAACATAGTGGAGGATGGGCAACACTTCTGACTATCCTCAGAGAAAGTGGTGAGCGTCCCCCAAAACGTCGATCCCCAACAGATCATTCAGCATTCGGCGATGACAGCGTTCAGCTTGCTAAGAGGATTAAGGGAGTTAGCCTGAGATAACGTCCGATGATGATTCTCGCCAATATGGTATTTGCCCTGTGCCGCACAATTCTCTGAGTACACACCTGCTGTTTACTTTCTGAGTCGAGTTTGGTCATGTCCCCTCCAATGAGTGATTGATAAGGGATGTCTGTGATCCAGACGTGTATGAAGTATTTGTTCCAAGATCTAGTCTTGACTTGGTGTCCCCAAGGGATTTGATTAGGGATAGTTAAGGTGAAACAACCCGGAGGTGTTAATCTCTATACGCAAAAATGCTTGCCGTATATATTCAGCTACCATATATTACAGAGAGCCCATACAAAGCCTTCCCTGCCCATCATCTCTTTCGTACTTCGTCCATGGCATGCTATTCCTCTGCAAAAACATCTGCAACACGCAATGATAGATCGAGGATGGCTAGATGTTCGTCTGCACCGTCCACTAATCTCTTATCTACCTCTGAAAAGATCATTGTAATCTTCGCCTTTTGTAGGTCTGGTATCGTCTCATCGTAAAGAACTTTCTCGTAGAGCTGTGACACAACTTGAGCAGCGCTCCAACCATCAGCCACCATGTCTGTGACAACATTTGCCACTGAGCTGTATCTACTGGTCTTCTTCCCGGGCTGCATCGCGGACTGAAGCCGTGATATAGTGTCATCGGGTATGACACCTGAAATCTCCTCGATTATGGCAACGGTAACAGTTGCGCCACTCTCTCCATCAACGTCCATGGCATCGCCTTCTTTCACCTTCCCACTCGCTGCCTGTGTAGCACCAACCAGTCTAGCCGCACTCTGCAGAAACGTGATAGCCTTCCGCAAATCCCCCTCTGACACCCGCACCAACGCATCCGTAACCCCCTTCTCCATCATCACCCCCTCATTCCCCGCAATCTCCTCCAACCGCTTCGCCGCATTCACACTATCCAACGCCTTGAACCGAAACTTGGAGCACCGCGACGCCAACGGATCAATAATCCGCGTCACATAATTGCACACTAGACAGAACCGCGTAATCTTCGAATACGTCTCCATCGTCCGCCGCAGCGCACTCTGCGCATCCTGCGTCATGCTGTCCGCCTCGTCCAATATGATGATCTTGAACGGCGGGACCGGGTACTTTTTGCGGTACTCGACGCCTGCGGGCCCGGCGGGCGGGTTCGAGAGCTGGCTGCGGGCAAAGTCTTTGACTTTCTCGCGCACGATGCTGATGCCGCGCTCGTCTGAGGCGTTGAGTTCGAGGACGCGTGTGCGCATGAGGTCGGGGCCGTAGAGCTGTTTTGCGAGGGCCAGGATCGTGGATGTCTTGCCGGTGCCGGGGGGGCCGTAGTAGAGCATGTGGGGGAGGTTGGAGGCTTGGAGGGTGCGTTGGAGGACGGTGATGGTGTGGTCTTGGGCGGTGACGTCGGAGAGGGTTTTGGGCCGGCTGCACAGGTGGAAAAGAGAGGGGAGTCAGAGTCAGGTTTCGCTTTTGGGGGGACGTCGAAATTGGGGCATTTGTACGCACTATTTCTCTACCCATGGCTGTGTGCGAGGTGTTTCTTGCTTGGTGGTGGGTGCTTTGGACGAACTTGCGGCGGCGGCGGCATCTTTTCTGGCTTTGATGTCGAAGAAGCCCGCCATGTTTGCGGCAATTCGGCTTATGTGCTATGTTGAAATTCAATTCAAAGCTGTGTAGGCGAGAGAGAAACAGCAATTAGAAGTGTATGCAATATATGACGGCGGCGCTAAACAGGGTTCTGTCTGGTAGACGCGCTGCACGCGTTGAGGTTCGCGCGCTAGGTAAAGTGCTTTTTCTGCCTGATGATGACTACGTTCATGCCCCAGGCATGAAAACCATATCTTAACGTTCATCGCGTTTCTTCTACATGTTTACATGGTCACATGCTTTTGAAAACCCCGACTTATCAAAATCGCCCACGGCTACGAGCGTACACATATGCGACCCCAGCCGTAGCAGATTCGAATGCGAATTGCACGATTATATATTAGTGTCAAATAGGAAATTCCCCCTAGCGTTGATTGCTGTTACCAAGATTTTCCAAGACGCTTTACTATGGTCCTTTATTACGTGATCGAAAGACTCGGACCCCAGGTATGCACTATCTCAAGGCTGATTCCTCTATTCCTAGATCGGACGGCTGAGTAATTGTTAGCGGCCTTTGATCTCCTTGCCGTTTCTGGTACATATCCCGTACGCTGCGACGTCCCTTCGACCAAGATTTAAACATCGGTGAACAATGAAAGTGCCATGAGTCGCTGGTTTCATAGTTTGCGCCTCAGCCTAGTCACAGTCACCAACCAGAAGTGGCCGCAATGAGAGGCTCGCCCCCATTGTTTAGCCCGGCCGCAATATGTCGAAGATATGTCTTTTCCAGACTACCCAGTACCTCCGGGAAACTTCAAAGCAGACGTCTTATAATGGAACACATGAGGCGTGCAATGAGTTGTTGAGTCTCTGATATCTTTAGTCACGACAGTTTTGCTTTACGACTCCATAGTCTGGTAGAGTACAGAGTGACGAAATGTGTGAAGTCCTTGCAGGCTGCAGTTCCATGTATGCTGAAACTACAGGCAACAATAATCGTCCCTCGAGAAATTTTCCAAACCCGGCTACCGCTAACAAGCAAACAGTTCCCCAGAGCACCAAATTGGAAAGTGTGGCTGTGCTTTCGGATATGAAATCTGCACGCGGATATAGCCACGGCCCCCAAAGACTGGACTTGGCGATCGGCCACGTTTTGCGGCTACTTCCTACCCAAGTGACCCAGTTCTCGGGGCTGTTCCATAATAGGGGTGATCTAATTCCCAGAAGAGCATTTCGTGAACTTCCGTGTTTTGTCAGCATGGCTGGCGCCAAAACTAATTAGTACTATACGAGTCGCTGTAGAAGCAGCAGACGCCTGTCAGGGGCGCAGCGTCTATGCCGTGTTTACTGGCATGTAGGCTTTCGGATGAATCCTACATGGCTAACAAGCCATTGCTAAACAAGAGAAACCTATAGGAGTATATATCATCATGAGTTCCCTGCGTAAAGCAAATGTACACGAGGTCTTTACCACAGGATTCCACATACGCTAAGATGAAGACGATTCTCTTGACTGCCGCCGGAGCAGCATTATCTTCAGCACGACTCCATTCAGCAAACATACCAGCATCAAGAGCCATCGCAGACTCAGACGAGCCATGTGCTGCAATTAGTGCAATCAAATCATCCGAGCCCTCTTCCTTCCTTTACGATCCAGACCTTGCACTCGCTTGTCTTCACTCGGTTCCCGTGAATCAAGATGTGGACCCGCAGCTCGTCGATGAGCTCAAGGTCTACCTTGAGTTCCAGACCACGTTAAGCTATCTCAAGGATCCACCAAAAGGATACGATAACCCGCCTGTCGACCTCATGGGAGGCATGGATGCTATCAAACAGAATATCACCAATGGATTCTACTATAGCGAATACGAAGTACAGATGGCTATCGCCACTCTACTGACCAGTGCGCATGACGGCCACCTTGGTTTCCAAAGCGACATCTCAAGTGTCTTCAGCTTTGAGACAAGGTCTCCCTTGGTTTCTGCTTCACGAGATGGTATCGAGCTTCCGCAAATATACGTCTGGGAGGATCTCATGTTCCCTTTCTTAGGCGGCGGCCCATCGTTTACCCCGAGTCCAGTCACCCGAATAAACGGACAGGACATCGAAGAGTATTTGGACGGCTTGATAGTACAGTCATTGCTCCACGATGCTGATGCGAGGTGATTTCATTCGACTATAGTTTGGCACTGGAACTAATTATGATAGATACAACGATCTCTTTTACAGCACGCCAAGATCCTCAATACAGGGGGGTACGTTTGGATTCACCAGTATTGGCCAGTATGCCGGGGCATGGATCAATACTACGCATCTGCATGGAACAATGACTTCCTTCCAAAACGTCGCTGTCAGCCACTTAGACTTCACTGGCGTCGAGGACGGTGGATCTTTCTACTCGAAGTTTTGCACTGGTCTGCACGCCGCGCCGCTCCTGGACCCTACTGACTCTTCTTTACACACGGGGACGGACTCGGAATCGCCAGAAGATGAGCCATCTGCCGTCACAACTCCTACACCACGACCTACTGCTTTTGGCTACCCGTACCCGGTGGTTAAGCACTCTGGGAATGCAGTAGGCGGCTACTTCCTCAATGGTACTGATGTTGCCGTTCTGAGTATGCCGACGTTCACTGCGGGAGATACTATCTCCGATGTCCAAGAATACCAAGATGTAGTGACAACATTCATTCAAGAGGCCCTTAAGGATGGGAAGACGAAACTGATCATAGATCTTCGCGGCAATGGCGGCGGCAACACTGTCTTGGGGTTTGATACCTTCAAGCAGTTGTTCCCATCAATTGAGCCATGGGGAGCAAGCCGTTTCCGAGCACACGAAGCATTCTTCCAGATAGGTAACCTGCTTGAACCGTACATCAGCGATGCTGCTCTAGCGAAATCTGATCCTGAGATGTATCGATATCTTCAGCGCAACTTCACAAACTACAACTATGTTGCAACCCTAACCGAGAACAACACGGATTTCGCATCCTGGAAGGACTACTATGGACCCCACGAATTCAATGGAGATAACTTCACGTCACTCACGCGATACAACTTCTCAGACCCTGCCTCCACCTCGTATTTCAACTCCAACGTCACAGGCTACGACAATCGTACCAAAATATTCAGTCAACAGCCCTTTGCGACAGAAAACATCGTAATGCTCCAAGATGGCTACTGTGCCTCCACCTGCGCAATCATTAGCGAATTGCTCAAAGAGCAAGCAGGCGTCAGAACAATCGCCATGGGAGGTCGTCCTCAAAACGGACCCATGCAAGGTGTTGGTGGTACAAAGGGCGCGCTCACCCTCAAAGGTTCCCAGATCAATGCTCAAGCCACACTCGCCCTTGCGAACTTGACCACGTCTCAGGATCAGTTGGAGGAGCTTCTGGGCACACCAATTGGCACTGTTGCAAATGCCCTGCTGCCACAGGTACGCTCGTATACCGGAGGCGCTTTCTTAGGGACCGGTCTGCAAATTAACGCTGTCGACAATATCAGAGATACCGATGTTGAAGGCCAGACGCCCCTTGAGTTTGTGTATGAGGCTGCCGACTGCCGACTATTCTACACGCTTAGCAGCGTCGTCAACGTTACCGCAGCCTGGGCTCAAGTGGCCAACGCTGCGTGGGGAAATGGCACCTGCGTGCCTGATAGCAAGTCGCCGCCTTCTAGCGTCACTGGGGGCCAAGGATCGGATGAACAAGAGGGTGCCGCAGGAATTGTGAGGCCTGGAAGTGCGGTCATAGCCTTTATGCTTGCGGAGCTGTTGCCCTTTTACTATGAGCCAATGTTGGTTGTGTTTGTTTGTAAATTATCTTGCATAGCGCCATGTAGCATATAACGTAATCTATTGGCATAATATTCACCGAGGGGCAGCTGCTTAGTGACGCGGCTTGCCATCTTTTGTTAAGCCTGCCAGTGACCATAATTCACGCTAAGGGGTAATTGCCCAACTGTCCAATCATAGCATATTGATTCACTGTACAGTACATGGGCTTGAGATATACTCCACGTCCAACGTTCGCCTCCGACCAAGATACAAGCCCAGAGCTTATTTCCTTTCCCCATGTCATATTAGCTGCCCCTGAAGCAGACTAAATATGCAAAAGCTGTCCCTGCGGCGTCTGCGGATGCACCACCATTAACATCGTGATGCCCGAAAAGGGTATCACGAACTGCTTGACACGCGCCATAGTCGGCACGCGCGCCCCAATCAAGTTCGCTTCGAGATTCATGGGCATGTTGGCCTTCTCCTGTGCGGAGAAGAAGTCACTGTGGTAGATGTCGAGATGGGACTGGCGGGCGGGGATGGTGCGACATGTTACCCGATTGTTGGGGTCTAAGGGGTAATGATTAGAATGAAAGATAATGAAGAGAGATACACATCGAAGTTAGCAGTTCGAGCATCCTGCCTGCTTACCGTTGGCATACTGGTTCACGATGTCGCATTGGCGTGCTGCGACGAGTTCGCGCTTGGAGTGGTCGTACTTGAGGATGCGCTCATGAGACCGGCGTGGGTCGGGATAGAAGAGCAGAACCATGCTGATGATTTTATAGAATTTGTTGAGTGGACTAGAGTATGGAGAGCCTGGCTTCCCTTTGATATTCAGGTTCGTGGGAACTGGATCTCGATACTCGTCCTTGAAGCGATTACAGACAGTGGTAGGAATGTGGCTGGAAAACGAGAGCTTATATGGGGTCCGAGGAATGAATCGAAAGATGTGAATCAAATAATGGCTGAGTGTATGGTTGATTTAGTACACCAACATTCACGCGCTGTATGCAGGCTGAGTGGTCCAGGTATCGCATATCGACTTAACTATAGAGGAATCGAGTTGACACAGAGATTAACGAGGTGACAATGGAGAGCGTCAACATCCATGAGAGCATGTCGAGCTCGAAAGGACTCGAAGGAATCTGCACAAAATCTTCAAAACAGTTTCCCTAAAGCGGAATGTGCGATGTGACGTCTCCCGTTCATAAGACAGCATGATGCTCTATTAACCACTATATTACTCACAACATCGCCCAGGACCTTTCTTGATCGCCATACGTTTTCTCTGATACCGAGACGTAAAGCTTGGGTTTTCATGATAAGTCAATGTTGTTCACGCCAAGTAACTTACAATGAGTGCTTTTCGGCATATCGTCGGTGATACCCATCACGTACTGCTAGGTATGTGAATTGACGCGATATAATATCACTCCCACACAGCTTTCTGTCGCACTTCACACTACTGGAACCTTACCGCATTCGCATTCACCGATCCACAATGGCTGACTCTGAGCTCTCAGCTTCAAATAACAGGCCCATTTCGACAACGCCTATCCCACTCCCAGGTACTCTTGAAAGTCAAAGCAATGGCGAGCCCACCATGAATGGTGACAGTGCTCCCACTGTACAAAGCGGGGACGTCGAGATGAAAGATGAGCCCATGATCGAGGTACACCGAACAAGCCACGCGTGAAGAGGCCGCATGCTCATTTTTTCCCAGTCTGCGCCCGCACCCGCGCCTACCATCGAGCCCGAAGCCGAGTCTACAGTGCCTTCGTTACAAGCGCAACCAGCACCAACTCTCCCAGCGATGACGGTGCCTACACAAGCTGCAACACCGCCTGCTGTGACGCCGACATATGCTCGAAATTCTCCACACCCAGCGCCCCAAGTGAATATTCCTGCGCCGCCTGTGAATCCTAATCCACATGGGTCGCCTACGAGGGTATATCTAAATCAACAGGTCACGCCGTATCTGTTGGAGGCAATGAAGATGCTAGTCACGCATGAGTATGTGCACTGCTTCTAAAGTGTTTGGAGCAGCGCTGACAACCAACATGTAGACCTGAGAAACCTTTGAAATACCTAGCGGATTACCTTGCAGAGAAAAGCCGAGAGCTGGAGGGTGTGTAGTGCATGAAGCGGCCAGAAAATGTGGGTGGCGAGTGTATCATTTGCATAGCATAGCGTAGGCGTTCATCATCTCGTGTCAGGCACCCGAAGTGTCACGACGCTCAAAATAGTCAAGACTTTCACATGCATAATAGTTTCATGGTGCAAATGATCCAGGATGTGCTTTGCGAATTATGTATCTTATTCACAATTCGATGGGTATGACAACGGTCTTCTTCCGTGAGGCTTTTAATACACCGTCACGTCCATAGTTTTACGCCCTCGATGCTCACTGATTTCCTCCTCGCCATTCGCCTTGAACCCATCTATGAGACCATGGTGCTGGCAGTCGCGCTCTCGTATCTCCAGGTAGGAGGAAGAGCACCGACAGTCTTGTAGTAGCGAGAGAGACGGTGGATACGGGACTCGGTCAAAATGAGGCGAAATTTGCCGTCCTTGTCCTTGCGGTTACGCTCAAGATGCTTGCGGATGGCAACGGCCTATATATATTGTGTTAACGTATGTAAAACCCAGATGCGTTGGGCGTGAGAACTGACCTTCTTGATCAACATGTAAAGATCTTCAGGGATTTCTGGAGCGAGGCCTATATGATCTCTCTGTCAGCCTTGACCAAGCAGAGGAAGAATTTATATTGCGCAGCAAACTTGCAGTTTGTTCAACTAGCAAGCTGCAGTCGACTTGCGCATGTAGGGACTATCGTACCCTCGGACTTCAGGATGCGGAGAATCTTGTTTCCTGAGGTTCTATTAGTTTAGTCCATAGTAGCTTCAAAATGATGACATACCGGTCACGATCTTGACTTGCGCAACACCATGGGCATCCCTCAATTGAACACCGATCTCTGAGGGTCTAGCACCCTTTCTCGCGGCCTTGCAAATCATGTCCACGACCTGGTCGGGGCTGGTTTTCAGCCATGCTGGAGCAGTGCGCGAGTATGGGAGAGCGCTCGAGGATATACCCTTTCCGTTGGAGTGAAGACGACCCATTTTGGCGTTTGGGAATCGGGATTTTTGTCGACGGTGGTGATGTTGCGTTAGAAAGAGAAGAGGTTCGCGACGCAAATTGGAGAATGTGGGTGTGCTTGGCGCTCGCTTGCGAGTGCACGGACCGTCACGTCCAAGCTAAGTTCAGAACTTTTTCCTACAGCCCGTTCTCAATTCCTGAACCACAAACTTTGTGACAACGATCTTCTCTCCCCAAATCTATGTCTCGTTACAGCGCCGCTCTGACATGCTCTTGTGCTTAGCTCACGGTACAATCTTTCCGTTGGGTCTCTCATGACATGTAGCACTGTAAGTCTAGAACACGTCGCTTCTCTCCCCTTCCTTGAGCCTATGATGATACTTATTTGATACATTTTCTGGTACCTCTTATGCTAGCGGCTCTATTGCTGCGATGATCTAAAAGGACTTCTGAACAGCTCTATATAAGCCTGCACAGTGTTTACATTGTTTGACGCGCACCCACTGATTTGCATAATAGGAAGTTTTTGCCCTGTTACGCGGCGCGTGTTGTGGGGATCTGCAGCCTCAGGCAGCCTTCCGAAATTGAGACTGGCAGAGATCCTGTGCTTACAGCAAATTGAGACATACAATCGCAACTATGCCCGTCAGCACCTAGATTCCTGTCGATAGATGTCGTTTCAAGTCTTCGTCTAGGTAGGCTGCCTCGGTCTATCATGACCGCCAACAAAGGTAAGTAGGGGTAGTCCGCCCCACAGCCGCGTGTGCTCTTGCGCGTTTGTCTTCCACCATCCCAGACTCATTGAATGGGATGAACCACAACGTGATTCGACTCTTGACTACTCTTTTTCTTGGTCGATATGTAGAGGAATCGGCGATAGCTTTGGATGTCGTGAAATCGAAGTCGGTCTACTGCCTTACAACCTTCGTGGCCATGGCAACAATACCTATCAGTATTCTCCGATGTGTCTTCTTTCATTTACAGGTACATATCTAGCAATTCTACCGCGTGTTGGCGCTATTTCCACATTCCCACATTTGAGATTGTGGGTCATAGTTCGACTTGCCGCTGTTATATTCTTTAAGTGACAGTTACATTCCTCTCTTTAAACAAAGCCGCCTATCCACCCCTTTCTTCTGCACGACGTTTTAAACTCCGACAAATCATCAGTCACTCACCTCGACATTTGCGATACGCATCTTGCACCAATACTCGAATTCAGATTCACTTACTAGTTAGATACACAGCAAACACTGTACAAGCGTTTCTGTATTACTATGCGCCAACAAACGCTCTTATTAGCACTCGCTATCGCACATGCTGTCTATGGTGCTACCAGTAATGCCCTGTGCAACATAGGGGACACATATGTCGCTGGAAATTGGTACTGTCAAGAAGTGAAAAAGATAAGCTATACTGGTATCAATCAGGTAATATGCTTCAGGTCTCTCACTCTGGACATGCTGACCACATGTAGTCCGGATCTTACAAAGCGACCACTGCAATGGACGAAAATACTGGTGTCTGCTCAAGGAAGGACGTGTCCTACTCCGGCCCGGGTGCACCATTAGACGGAGAAGTACGTGCCAATGTTGAACGTAAGGTCAGGCATACTCACGAGGACTTCGCAGGTATCCATCCATCTGAGAGGACCCCTCAAGCTATCTCAGTTCGCTGCGTATACTATGGGAGGTGGCTCATCAGCCTCGCGCAAACAACGTCGGCATGGTCATGGTCATGGTCATGATCATGGTCAATTGCATAGTCGTCATGCTGCTAAGCGAGCTGCGGGGGACCTTGTTACAGCAGTCATCAATGGACAGACTGTGGTACGGCATACATCTTTCCGTATGGCGATGTGCTTTGGAGCTGACAAGTTGTAGACCTGGGCTAAGGGGTATGACTCCACCGCCACACCCGTAGCAGGCCAGCCCGCTGCCAATGTAAATACGGTTGAAGCGGGCACGCAGACCAGTCCCGCTGCCAGTGGAAGCACGCCCGCTACTCCATCTACAAGCATTGGAGATGGTAAATGGGGAAGGGTTGCCTACTATTCAGTCAATAGTAAAGATTCAGCAGCAGGCCTTGCTTTCCTCAATAATCAAGGGTCTAGTTATGCATCTGGTACCTGGTCTAGGTAAGTCATTGTCCTACGAGAGACTGCGTATATATTGTCTATTAACGACTTGTGTAGTACATTCGGCAACTCTGCATCTTATGCTTCGGAAGACGGTACGACGGCTGCGAAGTCGTCTACGCCATTTGGTGGATCACTGGCGACATCAGCAAACGAGGTCTTCATAATGACCGACAAAGTTTGCAATGGAGATGACTGTGGTTTCTATAGACCAAACAGTGTCGCTCATCATGGCTTTAACGGATCATCGAAGGCTTTTCTCTTTGAGTTTCAGATGCCAGATAACCCTTCGGGAGACAGCAGTGGTTTGCCGAATGCGCCTGCAATCTGGATGCTAAACGCGAACATCCCAAGAGTAAGCCAATACGGTACAGACTCCGCTACCAAAACATCCTGCTCCTGTTGGGACAGTGGCTGTGGTGAATTTGACATCTTTGAAGTCCTCTCTGCTGGAGACAAGAGATGTAAAAGTACTCTTCACAGGCAACATAACGCCCAGGGGGGCGATTCAAATTACTTCAAGCGACCAACGGATGCTCCAGTCAAGGTCGCTGTTGTGATGACGGGAGGTAACTTCATTATTGCAACGCTCAAAGACGACGTCACTTTCGATGAGACATTCGAGTCAAGCACCATGCAATCAATGCTGAATGCCTATGATAACCCCAACCATCAATCAGTCTTCGCTATTGTTCGTTAGCATGCGACGGTAATCCACTTCAGGTCCATGGAATTGAAAAGTCTCGTCCTCCTAGGACTATGGCCCCTGTTTAACAAAGAAAAGAGAACTGTATTTTACGTTGTCTTGTCACTCCTTTTCCATGTTGGTGGAGGCGCCTATAACTTTTCTGATACGAGTTGTGAGTTTGTTTTATCGGCGTCGTGGCATGCTATTTGGGACCATGTTTGATAGTGCTGTTAGCGAAGCATATGGAGACCGGTTTTATGATGTGTAGTTTACTCGCGAGATTTAGAATGTAGGAGAAATTGAATCGTATGCTAGGAGATATCTGAAGCGTCGAAGCAGAAAGTGCCAAGATGTCGGTCGTGCTTTGAGGTTGGTCACGCCGTGCCGAGGCAACTGACAGAAATCCATGGATTGATCCCTGTTCACGCCTAGGCTGGGCTCACACACTATTACTCCACCTTCTCGCCGCCCTACATGACACGACCATCATACCTCTCCTGACATTCCTTGAAACCTCTCTTTGCCGTCGCAACCCATACATTACTCTCTCTACCTTGCCACGAATCTCGTAACGAGTCTTGCAAACGACGCAAAGATCTGGTGCACCCCGCAGATCATTAGCCCAGCCCTTAGCCGAGATCTAGCCTGACATCACTGCGCAAGCAGCCCTCAAGGACCTCAACCACCGATAGGCGTCATCATCGATGAGGCATCTCTAAGACTGCGCACAGTTCACAGATGGCTTCACCGCCAAAACCGTGGGAACGAGGTGGCGCTGCACAATCTTCAGCCGGTAAGTTACCGCGAGCACCACAATCATGTGTTGATCCTAAGTTCCTTGATAGTCATGGCATCAAACTCTGGCTCTGCGCCCTCTTCAGGCGCATCGACCGCCTCATCTTCGTCCTCGAACCCACCGACATTACCCCCTCGGCCAGATTCCCTAACTGCCTCCGCGAATCAGAATGCTTCGAATTACTCAGCCATGAACGCCAATAGATATGGTTCATCAGGCTACGGATACGGCAGTGGCTATAGCTCGGCATACTCATCACCATACTCGCGGTTCGGTGGTGGTATGGGCTCTATGTATGGTGGCTACGGAGGCATGGGTGGAATGGGTGGAATGGGTGGCATGTATGGGGGCATGGGTGGAATGGGAGGAATGGGGGGAATGTATGGCAATCCGAACAACCCAAACAGCTTGACGCAATCATTCGGCAACAGTACGCAGGCGACCTTTCAGATGATTGAAAGCATCGTCGGCGCCTTCGGTGGTTTTGCACAGATGCTTGAGAGCACTTACATGGCGACACACTCGTCATTCTTCGGTGGGTTGAGTCGATTAAGAGTAAATTCGTTTACTGACTATCATACAGCAATGGTCTCGGTTGCTGAGCAGTTTGGGACCTTGCGGCAAACGTTAGGGTCTGTTTTGGGTATCTTTACGCTCATGCGATGGATTCGTGCTGGTCTTGCAAAATTAACAGGTCGACCGCCACCAGCGTCGTCAAAAGAACTAACACCATCGAACTTTGCGGCGTTTAACGGTCTAAGCCCGGATGGATCGCCTGCACCGCCACGACCGTCCCGGAAGCCGTTCATCATGTTTATGCTAGCCATTGTTGGCTTACCATACCTGATGGGCAAGTTGATCAAGGCACTTGCAAAATCGCAGGAGGAAGAAGAGAGGCGACGTATGGAGGCAAACTCGCAGCTAGCTCCAAATCAGCAGATGGACCCAAGTAAACTTGACTTCTGCCGAGTCATGTATGATTTCACTCCGGATCCGAACGCGAACTCGATTCACGGTGTTGATCTTGCCGTCAAGCAAGGCGATCTTGTCGCTGTGCTAAGCAAGACTGATCAACTTGGCAATCCTTCTGAGTGGTGGCGATGTCGAGCACGAGATGGTCGCATGGGCTACCTCCCAAGCCCATATCTGGAGTCAATCCAGAGACGACAGCCTCAGGCTCAAATCACAACGGGCAGCGACAGTGGTAGCCCAGCCGGTAGTCGTGCGCAAACTTTGACTAGTACGATCGCCAGCAGTCGCGCTGGTACCATGACAGCGCAAGAGCCTGTTCTGGCTGGCAAGCCGCCACAGGTGTCTAGCAAAGCCGGAGATATCTCTGTTGAGAGTTTTCAAAAGGGACAGTTCTACTCATAGGTTTGCAGCGGGGCGCAAGGTAGGCGTTTGTGTGGGCGCGTAGGCAATTGCCATCGATTAGTCGGGTGATCATTTGAGATGTTGGATATGTGGCACCTAATCAAGACAATGAAACAGAGGCGCATTAGCATTCTTGCCTTGATGTAAAAGTACCTGCATACAGGCCAGGGCGATCTGATGTATGATATGAACCTGTTGAATGGTCTTGATACCAGAAATAAGCAAACTCCAGATTTAGCGAACTCGGTGTACTAGCTAATTATGGCACCCAAAAGAAACAACAAAACAGCTACGCAGTGACCTAAATCTGAACCCTGTTTACTACATTGTTATATGTTTGTGTTTTGTAGTCTTGAAATGCACGTGCGTATATCACAAGCTACATCGAACGACTACCGTAGTTAGCGTAGACCCTGAGACTTTCCGTGCCCAGCTGCAGGGTGAGTGTGAGCTCCAATACGGTGAATCGCTTCCGACGACTCGTGAGTGTGAGCCCTCCACATGCGCAACAGTATATTTTCCTTAGAACGAAAACATTCTCCTCTCTTACGCTTGAACTTCTCTTTATTGGCGACACCTACGAAAGCTCCGACAGCTTTCAGCTGTTCTTATCACCTATTTTTCTTGACTGGTTGACCCCGCAAAGTTAGCCTTACATATAGGTACCATCGTACCCTAGATACCGGTTTTGTCTTGTCGTCCAATCTCTCAGCTCTTCACATTCACAGAATGAGTGCAGCACGCCGACTAGCAAGGGTTCGTAGGAATCTTGCTACATCCTCGTAACACTGCAGAACACTAACGCAGGCACAGGAGCTCACGAAGGTACACGCGATTCCATCCTCAACTGTCCCAGATGGAAGTTCAATGTTGATCGTTGATAGCTTCACGAACACCTACCACCGGGTATCAGCGTTGCTCTTGCGGAAGGCTTCCAGGAATGGCGTATGAATATCAAAGTCCTTGACGACAACCCTATATACGCCGGAGAAACCTATCAACTACTATTCAGATTCGGAAACAGCTATCCCATCGGTATGTTAGAGACTAGCACCACTCTTCCCGCCCCAAGCATTGAGATTGCCTATCTTTGGTAATCTTCTGCTTTGTTTCAATTCCAGCTAATAACCATGTTTGTCGTGTAGAGCCCCCCGAAGTCGTCTTCAAGCAGACCCCCGAACATCCCATTCCCCTCCATCCACATGTCTACTCGAACGGAATCATATGTCTTGATCTGCTAGATCGCCAGGGGTGGAGCCCTGTGCATAACGTCGAAAGTATCTGTGTAAGCCTACAAAGTATGCTCACAGGCAACACGAAAAGAGAGCGACCACCTGGCGATGAACAGTTCGTGCGTAGTAACCGGTCGCGACCACGGGACATCAACTTTCTCTTCCACGACAATGATGTATAATACGAGGAGAACGGCTGTCGGCGTTCGGGTCACTGGGAAGTGAATGGTACATGGGATACAATTGAGCATTGCATAGCACTGGAGGCGCATTATACTCGTCTGAAGAGTTGGGTATCTCGAGTTCTTAAAAATTATTACTGGCAAGGACTTTGTGATCCATACCAATGCTATTCTCACCTGGGCATCTGAAGTCTATCCCACTCTGAATTCCCTTTCAAATAATGTTTTATCCCAGTCCAGAGGAGAGGTGCAAATTTTACAGAGAGCCGGATGCTGTTTACAAAATCATTTCATCCGATGGTTTGATTATTGAATGGTCGTGCGAGGAGTTGACCTTAGAAGATCCGAGGATTTGCCGTTATCGATTATCGGCTCGCCTCGACAAATTTAGTGGAATGCGCGAAAGGCGGTGGGTGCGTAAATTTTCGACGAGCTCACCCAAAATTTACACTTGCGTTTCTCTTCATACCTCTCCTCCTCACACCTGCTCACCATTCTTCCACCATCTCCTTTCCCCCCGCCAATACATCAAATATGAGTGACGAAGTCTATGATGGTGCCATTGGCATTGACTTGGGTGCGCCAATTTCATTCTGCTGTCCGAATGTGCGTGCGATGTTAACTTTCTGTGCTAGGTACTACGTACTCTTGCGTTGCCAACTATGAGGGCGCAAATGTCGAGATCAGTACGTTGCAGGCTCACAAGACACTATTCGACTTCTGGCTCATATGATTCCATAGTTGCCAACGAGCAGGGTTCCTTCACCACCCCATCTTTCGTTTCCTTTACTGCCGAGGAGCGTCTCATTGGTGAGGCCGCGAAGAATCAGGCCGCGATGAACCCAGAGAACACCGTCTTCGACATCAAGTATGTCACAGTGGACTGCATCGGAAAGTAATGAGCTCATAATTTTTTCAGGCGTCTCATTGGAAGGCGATTCGATGACGAGACAGTCAAGAAGGACATACAGTCATGGCCCTTCAAGATCGTCGACCAGGGCGGCAACCCAATGGTTCAGGTCCAATATCTCGGCGAGACGAAGACTTTCTCTCCTCAGGAGATCTCTGCTATGGTTCTTGTTAAGGTAAGCCTGCAAGCGGCGAGACGGTTTGACTTTGATCGCTAACATTCTCATAGATGAAGGAGGTTGCTGAGACAAAACTCGGCAAGAAGGTCGAAAAGGCCGTCGTCACTGTTCCCGCATACTTCAACGACAACCAGCGCCAGTCTACCAAGGACGCTGGCTCCATCGCTGGTCTCAATGTACTCCGTATCATCAACGAGCCCACTGCCGCTGCCATTGCCTACGGTCTTGGTGCCGGAAAGTCTGACAAGGAGCGTAACGTTCTCATCTACGACCTTGGTGGTGGTACCTTCGATGTTTCTCTTCTGCACATCCAGGGCGGTGTGTTCACCGTCAAGGCAACCGCTGGTGACACCCATTTGGGCGGGTCTGACTTTGATACCGCACTTTTGACTCACTTCCAAAAAGAATTCCAAAGAAAGACCAGTAATTATCACTCTTCCACCATAGGAAGTGCGCCAGCTAACTCGTTTCACAGAGAAGGTTAGCACACCCCGAAGGCGCAGAACGCTACTCAGATCCACACTCCCCTGCAGCACACCTTATTCTCGCTGTGTGGAATACTGTTTTATCACACATCTCTAGTGGCCCAAATGCCACTCCTCAAGTTAGGATACATGCTGACTGCTTTACAGGATCTCTCAAGTGATGCTCGTGCACTCCGTCGTTTGAGAACCGCTTGCGAGCGTGCCAAGCGCACTCTATCTAACGGTACCCAAACCACTGTTGAAATTGATTCGCTGTTCGACGGTGAGGACTTCAACTCCACCATTACCCGTGCCCGTTTCGAGGATCTCAACGCCAAGGCATTCAACGGCACTATCCAGCCCGTTGAGCAGGTGTTGAAGGATGCGTCCCTTGACAAGTCCAAGGTCGATGAGGTCGTGCTTGTTGGTGGATCTACCCGTATCCCAAGGATACAGAAGCTTCTTAGCGATTTCTTTGGCGGTAAGAAGCTCGAAAAGAGCATTAACCCTGACGAGGCCGTCGCCTACGGTGCTGCCGTTCAGGCTGGTATCCTCTCCGGAAAGGCCACATCTGCTGACACTTCCGATCTTCTCCTTCTTGATGTCGTTCCTCTTTCTCTCGGTGTTGCTATGGAAGGCAACATATTCGCACCAGTCGTTCCCCGTGGCCAGACCGTCCCAACCATCAAGAAGAGGACATTCACAACCGTGGCCGACTCTCAGACCACGGTCCAGTTCCCCGTGTTCCAGGGAGAGCGTGTCAACTGCGAGGATAACACGTCGCTGGGTGAATTCACCCTGTCTCCTATTCCACCTATGAAGGCAGGTGACGCGGTTCTCGAAGTCGTTTTCGAAGTCGATGTGAACGGTATCCTAAAGGTCACAGCGACTGAGAAGACGTCTGGCCGCAGTGCAAACATCACCATTTCCAACTCAGTAGGAAAGCTCTCATCTGCCGAGATTGAGACTATGATCAACGACGCTGCCAAGTTCAAGACCACGGATGAAGCTTTCAGCAAGAAATTCGAGTCCAAGCAACAACTTGAATCCTACATCTCACGTGTCGAGGAGATGATCTCCGACCCTGGCATGTCGCTTAAGCTGAAGCGTGGCCAGAAGGAGAAGATTGAGAGTGCTCTCAGCGATGCCATGGCTCAGCTCGAGATTGAGGATGCGCCGGCCGATGACCTGAAGAAGAAGGAGCTTGCTCTGAAGCGTGTCGTCACCAAGGCTTTCTCCACCCGGTAAATTGAACTGAAAAGCAGCAGCAGAACGGACGGCTAGGCGTGGTACAGAGCATGTAGTAAATGGACTGCTTTTGAGAATGTACGTAAGGCATACGATACGGGGCGAGAACAAAATGTGCACGGATTGCAAGGAATTTGCGGAAGGTGCTGAATTGGGATGGATACAGGGCATGCAATCCACGGACCAGATCAGGTCTTTTTCTCTTGAGATGTGAAGCGGGCTGGCTGGCCTGAATGTATTTGATTTGATTGCACACGCACATGAGTTGCACCCGCGGCTACTGCTCCCCAAGAAAAAAAAAGTAATGCTTTCCTTCGTTCTTCCTTCCTTCATTCTCCTGCCTCTTCGTCGTCCCCCGAATTATCCACATAGACTCCATCCAGCAACATAATTTGATACACCCACGCATTTCTAATAAAAAAAAAGGAACCTTCAAATTCATCACCCCTTGCAACTATGTCTCGTCTCGCTCTACATCTACTCTACCGCCGCCCCTGTTAATATCCCGCCCGCCGAGACGGTGGAGTATACTTATGTACACCATTACTCTCGAAGTATCTCCTTTTCCAAGTGGCCTGAGGTTGTATATATGTATGTGTATATGTATATATAGGTCTGTGATTTGTGATTTGTGATTTGTGATTTGTAATTTGTGATTTGTGATTTGTGATTTGTGATTTGTAATTTGTGATTTGTGATTTATGATTTTAATTGTGTGAGTGCGTGTGCGTGGTGGGAGTGTGGAGTGTTTCATTTTATGGAGGGAGATTGTGGGGGTTTGTGTGTGAGTGAGTTGGTTTCGTGGGTGTTTGTGTGTGGGATTTTTTTTGGGGGTAATGTTATTGTGGTGATGACTGGTTGGTTTGGGTTGGGTGGGTGGGTAGATTGGGTTGGGTTAGATTGGGTCGGGTTGGGTGATTGGTTGGTTAGTTAGTTTGTGGGGAAGAGGAAGGGGAAGAGAGGGGAAGAGAGAGGAAGAGAGAGAAGAGGGAGAAGAGGGAGAAGAGGGAGAAGAGGGAGAAGAGGGAGGAAGAGAGAGGAAGAGATTTGTGTGTCCGGCAGTCTTGATCTATGGGTCTTGGGTGCTTGTTTAGGACTAGTGGTGGTGATGGTGATGAAGTGATAGTAATGGTGATGGGAAGAGGTCGGGATATGTCATGCATGGACCTGACATGTGTGATGAGTTTTGTGATTGGATAGAAGGACGCAGGATGGGAGGAGTGTTAATGGTGGGATGGAAAAGGATAAGGAGGAGATCTTGTTGCAGAGATAGAGGTGTGTATGTATGTATGTATGTATGTATGTATGTATGTATGTATGTATGTATGTATGTATGTATGTATGTATGTATGTATGTATGTATGTATGTATGCATGTACAAGGAATGGACGAAAGAACTATATTTGGAGCAGACAGATGGTTCTATAGAAGCATATCGTGGTCATGGCTTTTCGACGGACGGATAATTGCGAGTCGACACCAAAGGACACGGTCCAGTCTCGTGAAATGAGTGAGAGTCAGGCCTCAGCAGCGTTACTCCGAGAGTTGTCTGTAGGTATGAGGGGAGAGGTGACATCGATGTTCTGCAAGTGGCAAAGGGAAAGCAAGTCTGCGATGAACACTACTACTTTTCTACTACTCAATCATACTTCACGTCGATCTTGACCTTCTCATGCTCCCACCCACTCCTAGCATTCACTGCGGTGAGCTTCATCTCGAGGGTGTCGTCGTGCACTGCTCTGACGTTGACAAGCGACGCCCAAGTGGAGTTCTTCTTGATCCCAGCTCCAGTTCCTTTCAGCTTATCGTCAGGTGTGGAGTTGAACGCCAGTGCGACCAGCGCACTAATGTCACCCCAGGCAGAGCAGTACTTGTAACGACCGAACGACCATAGCAGGATGATGGATACAAAGTGCAACGTGACCAGGGCACAGTAGATCAGAAGGAAGCAGACGGCGACTTTTGTTGACGTGCTGTCAATCTGCCAGCCGTAGCCGTGCTGCCTGACATTGAAGCGGAATTTGAAGGCTTCGTTGTTCAAGTAGGTCATGTTTTCATGTTCTTCGGGGCTGATTTGTATGCCTTGTTCAAGGTAGAGGGCGGAGCGGGTTTCGCGGAGATTGATTAATGAGGCCTCGCTTCTGTTGGTGCTTGTGTCTAGCATCACAGTTTCTAACAGCCCGGGAGCGGTGAGACCGTTTGTGATGAGTACGCTCATGAGCTTGGATATGGACTCGGCGAAGAAGGCGTCTCTGGCTGCGATAGGTGATTCGGAGGCTTTCAGAGAGAGGTTAAACTTCGAAGCGTATCCGTCGGGTCCGAATATTGGAAGTTCTGATAGAAGCACGTCGCCACTCACCCAGTCAGGACTGTGATCGTAGATGCTAACATTGGTTATCCACTTGGCGAAGTCAGTCTGGATGTCGATGGGCTTGTCAGACATGCCATAGCGACGTCTGAAGTCTTCGGCTGTGCCTGTCTTGCCTATCTTTCGTGAATGGAGCTCGCCCAGGTTGTCAGTTACGTTGCTCGAGACCTTTGTCGAATTTCTGGGCTGGTAATAAACATTGGCTGCCACCCATCTAGCATCGATCGAGCAGGGAACCAGTGCATACTGGGGTGGGTTGGGGTACAGGTTTCTTTCCGATATGGGAAGTCCGGTAAGAGCAAGTATGGAGGATGTGTTGTTACCTGTGCGATCGTCTCTGATCCAGGAAAAGCGACGTTTAGAAAAATTACGCCACTGGCCCCACGTGTCTGACTCCACGTTCAGAACGAACGGGTCCTGACTCACATCGTTCCACCCAATCTCTGCTGTTGGGAAGGTAATGTTTGGAGTAGTTTGGTTCTGGTCCCATATCTGAGTATTGCATTCGACATGAACGATGGGCTGGTATATTGCAGTTTCAGGAGCAATGCGAAACTCTGGAGAATTGATACTGGCAAGACTTGGAATATTCTCACGTACGTAGCTCCAGAGTCCACCCGCTCCAAGCAGGATTGTTTTGGTGATTGCTGTGGAAACAGTGCCGAATTGAAAATCTGCGACTCTTTCCAGTGTCCCTATGCTCAAATGACGCTGTGCGTCGGAGTAAGTGTCCTCGAAGACGATACCGGCTTCTGCCCCATTGCTGATATGGCCTTGCCACCAGAACATGATCTCTGACAGGCCAACGCCAGGGCAAGGGCCCTCGATATACAGCAACGGTGAAACATCGTTGCAAGTTCCGCCGTATGTTTTGGTCTCGTTTAATGTTGTCCTCCATTGATTCTGGTTGGTCGTATATATAACACCCGACTGATCTTGAAAAGGAGTATCGACAACATACCAGCCACGGCGCGGTATCATGGCCATTGCTGAAAAGGGACCAAGGAAGAGCGACAAGATGCAGATGATGAGCAGCAGAGTTGCGTAGGGGGCGTATCTTAGTTTCCGAACTCCATGGAACCAGAAAGGAACCTGAAACATCATCGAGACAGTGCCGCAAATATATGGAGCGCCTAGCAGACCGAAAGGTAAGCCTTGCGGTCCCAGGAGGTACTCTCGCATGTAATGGAGGGCGATGAAGGACAGAGACGAAACCAGGACCAATTCGTGAGCCTTGGACGCGACTTGCCACATGTTAAGGGAAACGTCCTCGTTGCTCATCAATATTGTTTCTAGCTTTGTGGAGTAGAGCTTTCTGTAGTTTATCCAGACTATTGTGATTGTGACACCAAGGCCAACAATATGAGTGAGTAATTCCGGCCATGGAAGACCTCTGCTGACAGCTACTTTTGAAGGCTCCTTGCGGCCGGATGGTTCGACTTTGAAAATAGAGCTAGGGGGACGGGATATACAGTTGACGGTTTGACCCTGTTCAGTCTTGTCTGGGAGTAATGGGTAGGTTGCTGAGTATGCGAGGTCAGGAGTGTCTAGTCCCCTGGGGGTTGTTGAATCCATGATGAGAATCTTCGAGTCTTGAATGACGAAAAGCGTTCGCCTTGTTCAGTGGAAGAGCAAAGACTTGGAAGTCTGCAGCCTTATAAAGGTCTCGCCAGTTGGGGAGCAAAGACTTGGGAATCTGCAGCGTTATAAAGGTCTTTTCAGACTCGAGAGCGAATTACTCACTCTCTCTCAAAATAGGTGCGTAGTAGCCCGTCGCTCGGCTTGCAATATTGCGGCACAGCATATGGCGACTGCAATTGGATGAGATATCGACGGGGATGATGCATGGCTCGTGTGCAAGTGCAGTTTCAGCCTTTCAGCCTTGCAGAAGTCAGGTACTAAAAAGAGCCGACAATGACAGAGAAGGACGAGGCCAGAGGCTCCCATGACGCATGGCACATGGCGAGGCAATATTGGATGCGGTGTGAAGATGCAGAATGTACTGAAAATAGAAGCTCGACCGGAGAAACATACAGGTCAGATGTCTATCATGCACCAAGCCAAGTCGAGAGAGATTGTTGTGGTTGGGCATGGACGATGTGCATATGCGCCGCATCGGTCGAGAGAGAAGAGGAATTGGCCATGGATCTATTTTCTAACAAGGCTGCCCGTTACTGATGGTGGTATCTGAGGTTCCGAGAGAGGACTAGAGATCAGCCTTGCGGAAGGTGTTGTTTGCATGAATATGTCCGGCGAGACTGAGGGATCATGTCTTGAAATGCGTGATGGAAGTGAAGTATATTTAGGATACAAGGAGTGATGGCGGCTGGCCTTGGTGATGGTTTACGTGCGTAGGATTGTCAATCTATCATGTTCTTATGTTGATGTGATGAGGTAGTCATGCCTTGACTCTTGAGAGGTGTTGTGGCGCTAGTATCGACTGGTCATAGCGCACTTCGAAGGTTCTTTCCACTTTAGACTAGTGCCTGTGTCCTAATTAAGAGCAGAACATCAAAGTTCCACCAGCAGGTCCGCAGAGGTATCATTGGACTCCAACAGCGATGGCAAGCAACATATATGCGTATGTGACCAAGTCGCCTACGTCTGGCAACGGGCTCTTCGCAAAGAAAGAGGTTGGTGGCGGCGAGCTGATAGTGAAGCTGGCACGGCCGATGATAGCAGCTCTGGACTACTCGAGGCTTGAAGATACGTGTGCGAATTGCTATGCGAGCAAGACGGCATCATCGATTCGCAACCGTGAGTATGGAAAGGCAGGTGAGCAATTCTTCAAACTCAGTGCCTGCACTGGCTGCAAGGTTGTCAAATACTGTGGCAAGGTGAGGGACAAGAGGCGCGTCAGGTTCAGTATCCATGGACTGACTGACAGGACCAAGAAATGTCAATCGCGAGCGTGGAAACGGCACCACAAGGTGAATTGTAAGCTTTTCAATCGAATCCCCACCCGGCTTCTGTCGAACGCGGTTCGGGCGATATTGCAGATCCGTGCAATGGAAGCTCTCGGCACGTTGGAAGAGCACTGGCACGCGTTTGCAGGTCTGGAGTCGCATGCAGAGCAGTTCAGCGGGCAACACCGCAAGTATTGGAACGAGACGGAGCAGGTGCTTTCCTTGCTGGATCAGTTCACGCAAGAAGAGATGCAAATCCGAGGCATGGCTAAGCAAGACTTGCATGGTCGAGTACGTTCTCATATCATGCGGACGCACACTCCTCTGCCTCTGGGAGAGATTAGTTGATGTGGAATGTGCAGGTCCTCACGAACAGCCTGACACTGGTGACGGCGGTGTTTGACCCTATCGGAATCTGCCTCGATCCGCTGGTGGCAGCGTCGAACCATTCATGTGAGCCAAACGCGGCGATAGTGATGGATGGGCCAGAGCTGTCGATGAGGTCGCTACGTCGAATAGCAAAGGACGAGGAGATCTTCATTGCATATGTCGACACGACCAATCCATTTTCTTATCGTCAGCAGGAGCTCAGTAGTCGGTACTTCTTTGATTGCTCATGTAGGAAATGCCGGACAGGATCAGAGCTCGAGATGGAAAAAGACAGGAACAAAGCTGCAGTACAGGCGGCAGGATTGGAGAAGCTGAAGCAGGCCAAGAAGGCTGGAGCAGCCGAAGCGGTCACGAAGCTTGAGGATGGACTGAAGATGTGCTTTGAGTGTGGAGCGATTGGACTGACCGAACAACCGTACGCAGCATTACGGCATAGCTTGATGGTGAATCTCATCAGCAGCGGCAAATACGATGTGGGATTTATGCAGGGCATCAAGATGTACTGTCATGTTGAACCAGGCATCTTTGACGAGTCATTCCACCCGGTCAGAGTGGCTCGCAACTGGGTTCTCCTGCGGCTGATATGTGCACTTCTGGCCGACTACAGATATCGCGAGTACATGAGTGAGTTGATGGCAAGAAGTGGCGTTGATTTCGCGATTGTTGTATATCACATGTTCCAAGATGTGGTTGACGCGGTGGACAAGAGTCATGGACGGGAGAGCAGCTTGGCCAAGAGTATCGGGGAGGAGTTTGAGGCGACGCTGGACACGCTGGATGCGCGAGATGCGGGGATGAAAGCAGCGTATTCTGCAGCACGGGCAGCGCAGTTTTCAAAACTGGAGCAGCTGGCAAACACGGTCGAGATGTGACTTTTTGCCGTGTGGACGTTGGACAGTGGTCAGACAGACAGACCGAGATTTGTGGCACGCGGCGGGTCACGTGCCATCACATCAATATGTACGTGCACACGCAGCACATGCATGGCATTTTACCGGATCGTCTAGATCTATCATCTAAAATCTGCTGGATCCATCCATCTAATCTGGACGGCGCATGGGGTAGATGGACAAGGGAAGATGGGAATAAAAAGAGAAGAGAAAAGGAAAAGAAAATAGAGAACGGCTGACTAATGGGTATTGCTGCCTCAGTCAAACCTTCAAAACCCCCATTCATCCTGACGTCGGGACAGCGATTTCGCGTTATGGAGGGAAGGGGTTGCGTGCTCTACCAACGCTGTGATTGGTTGGCGGTTGGTCTGACTAAGCCAGACTAACCCTCTATAGCGAACGCCGCCCGAACGCCCAAACGCCCGAACGCGCCTTCCCCGCCGAAACTCGTTACTACTACTGCTTACTACTACTGCTACTATTACTACTACTACTACACCATCACCATATCCACGATGGTCAATCACTACTACTACAGTACTACTTCAATCCTACTACTACCATTACCATATCCACTTCTCGCTTCAATCATCGGCACCCACAACTTGACACTCTAGCACAAGAGCGTGGGGCTTCCACTACGTCGTCGACTTTCCAATTTATCCCAATCCCATCATTCGATGCCAAAATCCCGCTGCCCATCATGCCATCCATCATCCATCTACACCTTCATCTCTCCTACCCAACAACCTATACACTTCTGACCTTTTGACATCTTCGCGTCTACTGCTTCATTGCGGAAGAAGTCTGTCCGTTTTGACGAACCTCTCTTGCTCTGCCGCTGTCAGTGAGCTTACTTGTTCTTGGCGCCGCACCCAATCACAAGATAATTACCATCCCGCCGCCCAGCTCTCGACTCTTGTCTCCTCCTAGTCACGCAATACACTGGCTTGTTGACAACTTGGCCTGTTTTTTGCTTCTTTTCCATTTCAACACCCTCCCATTCACTTCTAGACCCCCAATCTACCTCGTGTCTGGCCCCGCACAACCCTGCTGCCCACAAGCCAAACACGCCTGGAAACCTCTCCATTTACCGCGTTTCGCCTCCTTGGACAGCCACTATCACCCCCAAACTGGCCATAGCTTCACCAAGCATCTCTCCACTAGTCTTGCCCTGTCAACCACCCTTCTATATATCTTGTCGGTCCAATCTTTTAATCTTTTGACACTGCCATATCCATCCGACTTTTGACTGTCTCTATTGTCTCTGTCGCCTTTCGCCACAATGGCCGTCACCCGTAAGAAGATCGGCCATGCCCTGGCGAAGCCTCTGGGCATCAAGCTCGATTATCGCAATGAGACGGGCGCCAGAACTACTCGTGGAGAGTCTGTCTTCTCCGTCTCGAGCGCAGACACCTTCGTGGAAGAAGAGCCCACCGTGCAGGAGTGGTTTGCTGAGATAACGCCCTCCTTAAAGGACGTTGGCCGTTATTTCTACAACCTATTTCCATTCCTGAGATGGATTGGCCGTTATAATCTGCAGTGGCTGTACGGGGATCTGGTTGCTGGCACGTACAATCTGCTCCACCTCACCCATGCCATTCTCTGACATCGTTCTAGGTATCACTGTTGGTGCTGTTGTCGTGCCCCAAAGCATGGCCTACGCAAACCTCGCCCTGCTGCCCGTCGAGTTTGGTCTCTACTCCTCTTTCATGGGCGTCCTCATCTACTGGTTCTTCGCCACCTCCAAGGACATCACCATCGGCGTAGGTCGCAATTCGCTCTGCAGTACCAGCACAGTCTCGTCTAGCTAACACTCCCTCAAGCCGGTCGCCGTCCTGTCTACTGTAACTGGCAACGTTGTCTCTAACGCTACCGCCAAACTTCCTCAGTACGCAGATACTCCGTGGGTTTACGCCAACTGTCTTGCAATTATTGGTGGCGCCATCGTCTGTTTCCTGGGTCTTGCCCGTCTGGGCTTCATCGTCGAGCTCATCTCGTTGACGGCCATTTCTGCCTTCATGACTGGTTCTGCCATCAGCATCGCTGTCGGGCAGTTGCCTGCACTCATGGGCATCACGACTGTCAACAACCGTGCCGAGACATACAAAGTCTTTATAAACTTCCTCAAAGCCTTGCCCCAGACCAAGTTGGACGCCGCCATGGGCCTGACTGCTCTTGCTATGCTCTACCTTATTCGGAGCGGCTGCAACTTCGCCGCCCGGAAGTTCCCGAGCCGCGCCAAGACATTTTTCTTCTTGTCCACCCTTAGGACCGCATTCGTCATCCTGCTCTATACTGGCATCAGTGCTGGTGCCAACCATGGTCTGCCAGGCGTTCATGTCGGTGTGAAACCAAAGAACCCCAAGTTCCGTATTCTCGGTGTGGTTCCCCGTGGTTTCACCCACGCCCAAGTCCCCACCGTTGACACCGCTGTTATCAAATCGTTCTTGTCCGATCTGCCTGTCCTGGTCATTGTCCTGCTGATTGAGCACATTTCCATCTCAAAGTCCTTTGGTAGGGTGAATAATTACACCATAGACCCATCGCAGGAACTGGTTGCCATTGGTGTCACAAATCTGCTCGGTCCTTTCCTTGGTGCATACCCAGCCACAGGATCCTTCTCCCGTACTGCGATTAAATCAAAAGCTGGTGTCAGAACCCCCTTTGCCGGTGTGATCACCGCGCTTGTCGTTCTTCTTGCCATCTACGCCTTGACTGCTGTCTTCTACTACATTCCTCAGGCCTCGCTTTCGGCCGTCATCATCCACGCCGTTGGAGACTTGATTACTCCGCCAAACACCGTCTACCAGTACTGGAAGGTAGCGCCACTTGAAGTTCCCATCTTCTTTGCTGGTGTGTTGGTGACCGTCTTCAGCTCCATTGAAAATGGAATCTATGTCACGATCGGCTTGTCCGCTGGAGTCTACCTCTTCCGTCTGTTCAAGGCACAGGGACGATTCCTCGGTCAGGTCAAGGTTCACTCAGTTATTGGAGACCATCTCTTGGACGACGGACGAGGCGGCGAGACGGGTCCAATCGGAGACACGAACGTCGACACCTCGACTCGCAGCATCTTCCTGCCAATTGACCATCGTGACGGCTCCAACCCCTCCATCGATGTCGAAGCTCCCTACCCAGGTGTCTTCATCTACAGATTCTCCGAGAGCTTCAACTACCCCAACGCCAACCACTATCTAGACTACCTCGTCCAGACCATCATGAGCCAGACGAGGAGAACTAACGCAGCTACGTATGGAAGACCTGGCGTAAGTCTGACCACTCTCCTCCCCCCAATCCCACCCAACCACTGACCAATGCCTTTTAGGACCGACCATGGAACGACCCCGGCCCAAAACCCGGCAAAGAACACGCAGAAGACGACAAACCCACCCTCAAAGCCGTCATCCTCGACTTCTCCTCCGTCAACAACGTCGACATCACATCCGTCCAGAACCTGATTGACGTGCGCAACCAGCTCGACAAATACGCCTCCCCGGACCGCGTCAACTGGCACATTGCCTGCATCAACAACCGCTGGACCAAGCGCGCCCTCGCAAACGCCGGCTTCGGCTACCCGACCCCCGAAACGGATCCCAGCGAGGGCGTCAAGCGCTGGAAGCCCATCTTCAGCGTTGCCGAAATGGGTGGCCACAACAATAGTGCCGCTGCCGCCGCCGAGGCCGAACACAACAAGCGACTTAGGAAATGGGGTAGTACCGATATTGAGGTTGCGCCGCAGGAGGAGGCTAGTAGCTCCGATCACGACTCCATTGAGAAGAGAGTCTCGCGTTCGCGCGCGTATAGCACGAATGCGCGGGGTGGTGGTGTTGGCGGCGACACCATCAAGGTCGTGCATGGCATCAACAGGCCTCTGTTCCATATTGATGTCACGAGCGCGCTCCAGGCTGCGCTTGCTAATGTTGAGCATAAGACGCATTAGGCGGCGTGTGTTGCGATCCTGTTTCTATCGGTTTGACTTGACTTGACTTGGCCTTACCTGACTTGACTTGACTTGGCCTTACCTGACTTGACTTGGGTATAATTTTTGCATTTCATGGAGACGGCCATTTACAGGCATACATATATACACATTAATATATATATGTATATACATACATACACACACACACACACACACACACACACACACACACACACACACACACACACACACACACACACCTTGGTTCGGTCTCGTCGCGGGTAGTATAATGTAATAGACTGCGGCGGTCAGGAGTCGTAAGCATGCTAGGCCATGACAAGAGAGGAGGATACATACATATATCTATATCTATATACATCTATATATACCCCAAAAATACACGGCACACGTCAAGGGGTCCTTTACCTGTAGCTTGCTTGGTACGGCAGGTGCTGTGTGCTGTGCATTCCAATGCTTTCGTTCCATCTTTCCTTCCTTCCATCCTTCCTTCCTTGCATCTTTCCTTCCTTCCTTGCTTCCACTCACTTGACACTCGACACGGAAGGAACAACACAAGGGACACGACACGGAAGGAACAACAAGGCACACAAAACGCACAAAGACACGCTAGCATCGCGTTTTATATATATACACATTACGAGGCGGAGAAAGGCTCTGTTTCCAAGCCCAAGCGTCCACGTACCGGAGGGAGCGGCATATCTACAAATCTCAGCCCCCTTTCATCCTCCCTCTTCCTTCTTCCTTCTTCCCTCTTCCCTCTTCCTTCTTCCATCTGCACACTGTCCCATCTACCCTACCATCCACTCTTCCCGTCCCTCTCACTCCCTAAGCTTGTCCTCCTACCGAAACTTGTCCCCTTATCCTCACCGCCCAACCAACCCAAACCAAACGAAACCAAACCAAAAAAACGCCACTGTGCCGACGAAGCAGACAAGACAAAACAAACCAAGACAACCCAACAATAAACAGAGAAGAAAGAAAGCGAAACAAAAAAAATGGTGGTATCAAAACAAACACATCATCTAACAGAAAATAAGTAGTAAGTAGTAAGTGGTTAGGGAAAAAAAAAGGGAAGAGAGGGGTCGGATCGAGTCACAGGGTATGTATGTATATATACCGTGTTAATGTTGTTGTTGTGTGTGCTTGAGCGAGAAAAAAACACCCAGGGTCGGGGGTGCGGCAATTGAAGGAAGGGCCTTTCTCACTTCCCCCCCCC